>NC_056731.1:1448416288-1448693788 GCF_019279795.1 Protopterus annectens | reverse complement strand
AACTAGTATGTACACACAAACCCTGTAACACCAGTGCTATACAATGCATACAACAATGCTACTCACACTCTGTCTGTAGTTCTGGAACCTTCTACAGATATGTAGCTGGCCTGAGTGTGTAAGAGGTATTGCTACCTGCTGTCTGTAACACTGCTGCCCACACACAGGAAGGATGTCAGTCATACAGAAAGGTAAAGGGACCACGCCCACAAGATGTAGTGATTTATAGTAGTTGGTTGCCATGACAGTGGTAATTGGAAGTACTACACAGCATGCTGCATGCAGGTATCAAGTGGAGGACACTAATTGGTGCAAAGGCCATCACCTGATCATGTGCATCACCTACAAGTTCTATGATGCAATTTATGCAAAGCAGCTCATTCCATTTACTGGAGAGAGACTGAGAGTGAGAGAGAGAGAGAGAGAGAGAGAGAGAGAGAGTGCATATAAGGCACAGAAAAAAAAAAATAAAAACCAAACCACCCAGAAGAATCTGCATTCCCAGAATAGGTATGTGAAGTATACATGTATGTAATTGACAGTAGTACTTGGTCCATAATAATGGGATAGATGATGTGGAATGATGTATATGTGCCTTCAGGTGTTGTTGTAATGATGTTCAGCTGAACAACTGCTAAGGACAATAGAGTTCGTCCCTGTGGGTAGTGGGCCATACCTGTCAACCGTGCAGAGCAGCACTTACTGATAAGATGTAAGCCATCATAGTGTGTGTTGTTTAATGGGAAGTATGTATATTACATGGCCAATAGCTGGTGGTGGAAGTAATGCCATTACAATGGACACGTGGGTTCCACAGCCCACCTCTTGCAGGATACTCAGATTAACCTGTAATGTAGCATGCAGGAATGACATAGGTATGTAATAGGGTTACCTGCAATCTGGCCCTACATATACCCCCCTAATGTCAGGCTGTGTCCATATGTGCCACCTGTCTGTATTGTCGCAAGGCAGAACAGTGCATCTGTGCAGGAAGTTGTTGTGAGATTGTGGACCTGATGTCTGAATGTACCCACAGATAGGTATGCATATGTGTACACACACACACACACACACACACACACATATATATATATATATATATATATATATATATATATATATATATATATATATGAGTTCACTACATATGACCGAAAGTTCATATGACCGAAGCCCATTTGACTGAGACCAAATGACCGAAAGTTAATTTGACCGAAAACCCATATGACCGAAAATGTATTTGACCGAAAAACAGCACTGGCAGGTATATGCCCTGTTCCCCACTGTAGTGCGTCCCTGGAGTGAGAATATATTGTTACGGGGTGTGGGGGGCATGGTCCCCCACATGGGGAGTGTGGGGGGCGTATCCCCCCCACATAATTGCAGTTTATGCACTATTATATACATGTGTATCCATTACAAATGCATTAAAACATACATCAGTAACAACTGGTTGCAAAATGTAGGGGGCTATGCCCCCCACACCCCCAAAGTGGGGGCCTGTGCTCCACCCCCTCCTGACTTTATATTCTCACTCCAGGGTCACACTACAGTGGGGAACAAGGCATATACCTGCCAGTGCTGTTTTTTGGTCAAATGAGTTTTCGGTCATATGGGTTTTCGGTCAAATGAACTTTCGATCATTTGGTCTCAGTCATATGGGCTTTTGTCATATGACCTTTTGGTCATATGTAGTGAAACCATATTTTATATATATATATATATATATATATATATACATATACATGTATGTCCACAAATGTACAGATACCTATGTGTAGACATATATATGAGCACATATATATATCACATATATCTACACATATATAGATACATACTTATATGCTCATGTCTACATATATACAAACACACACAGAAACATATTTGTATGTAAATACATGTCCCCTATATTACTACCACAGTGCTGCATGCTATGTGTGAGGAAACAGCACACATAGCAATACACACAGATATCTACAGCTGTCAGTGTGTACAACATGGATTGGTATGTCACATGTGAACCCCTTGTTGGGAACACATTGCCCTTGTCTGTGAAGTATGGAATGGGAATATGGGGAAGTATGACAGGTATAGTTGTGGAGGTGGTCAGGGTTGGTAGATATAGAGGACAGCCTACAGGGGTGGTATGTGACACATGTGGTGGGTAAACATCCTGGATGGTGTATGTGGTCTGTGATGTGGATGCCCCATGGGCCCCAATATGGACACAATGGGAACAAGCCTCCCACCCACTGCTATTCACAATAGCAGTCCCCATCCCAAAGGTGCCTGGCCTGGAGGCTGAGAAGAAGGAGCATGTGGGCCTGTGAATGTGTACTGGGTGCCTCATGGTGATGTAGCACTTCCCACATGTGTCTGTGGAGCCTGTTATGGAACTGACCATGGATCTGACTGCAGGGGACAGGAACATGTCTGTGTGTGCCCCCAGGGGGGACAAAATCCACTGGGTTGGCTCCACCTGATGGTATTGCTGGAACAGTACATGAGGAGGCCCCAGGGTAGGACACACATGTGATGTGGCCTAGTAACATGGGCAGATGAGCTTGGAGAGGTGGTTCTGCTGGCCAGTAGTACATATACATGCTATTGCATCACTGTTATAGAACATATGTCGGCAGTAATAATCTGCACAATCCCAGAACATGTCCAACAGCATGCATATATAACTGCAATAACACAGAATGTCAGATGTGCAGCACGCACATAGCAAGCATACCACAGGCATATATGAAACCATTGTGGCCCTGACAATGGCATGCAGGTGAATAGTCTGTAACAGGCCAGCAATGATAGTGTCCATACAGGGAACATGGCTACAAACACATTGCACAAAGCGTGGTACAGTACAGTATCTGCCCCACTGGTAGGTATGCTGTAGCCATACCTATTGAGTTGTGTGTACAGTTTGTTGTTGCTGATATGTGGGGAGGTGACAGTGATGTGTATTAAGAACTGTGGTAACCGTGCTGCATAACTTGCTGACACCTGTGTCCATCTTTATGTCTTTCAGGCACAATGTCGCATGGAAGGCTGCCAGCTTACACAGCAACTGAAAATGAATCTTGCTGAATGGACTCATATAGAACTATGTGACCTTGTTTGGCCGGGCTGCCCATGATCAGCAGGCATGGACCACCCTGTGGAACGCCCTAGTCCACAGGGTCAATTATGTCGGACTGCACAACCGCAGTTATGAGCAGGTCCGGCATCATTGTTCTGACCTGTTTTGCAATGCCCATCGATGTGCTGCTGCAGCCTGGGGGATCACCTCGCCATGGGGGGGCATGCCATCCATCCCCCCAACACGTGTGGAGAAGGTCCTGGCCAGCCTTGTGGCACCTGCCCGTCCGGCCAGCCACTAACCACCAGACACCTTTGTGGAGGTGGGTGCCACCCACACACCAGCTGAGAAGCATGTAGGTAAAACCACAGGGCACATCCGTTGACCACTGTTCCATATACATCTGCATTGGTATAGGTAAATCATGCATATCTGATATATCATAGATATATTTTGTTGTTGCATAGTACTGATAAACAGATGTCCATATGTGGTAGTATTGTGGAAATGTACTATTGATGTATTGTAATACTGCACCCACCCTGCAGCAATGCCACAGGTGTGGCCACTGATTTTGCAGCAATGCCACAGGTGTGGCCACTGACTTTGCATCTCTCACCCTCTTATGTAGGTCCCTCTGGGATATCAACAAGGCAGCAGCCTGTAGCTGGTGAGTATGGTTTATGTAGATGCTTGCCAATACACCGGGCATGTAATGGTGATGGTATATTCCATGCACACATCTAACACACTTACCCAGAATGCATGCTGTACATGTGCACATATTGTTGCTGTGAAATACACAGCATCACAGGGGTGACCATGATGGGGTATTGGAAGGGTATGTCAGACACCTGCATGATAACTAACATCCTGTCATTGTGGAATGCGTCCACAGGGAGTAACATAATGGTGGGAGATATGGCCTACAGTATGGACATGTTTGGAACAACACCCATATACAGTGCAACATCAGTGTATATACCTGTAGCACAATGGCAACTGCTGCAGAGATACACTATGGCATAAGGCATTACAGTGGTCCACATTATCAGCTGGAACTAGACTGTAACATGTTGTGTTCAGTGCATGGGACACTGCAAAGTGACACACGTGTAGAGCTTACTTGTCATGCATCTGCAAAAAGGCTGAAGGAGGAGGGGGGTTGTCAGCATGACACACCAGTGCACTGCAGCAGGGATCCTAAGGATGTGAAGAATGGCTGTATCTGCACATAGTTAGGTTCAGGGCCTGTGGCAGCCGTAACACTACCCCTACAGCAATAGTGATGGCAGTGTGTGGACACCAATGGATGTGCACATGAGTAGACCTTGCAATCATGCAGAATAGGGGGACATGTGTAGGGCAGACTGAACATACACTGGCAAATGCAGATGGCCCATGCTGGTATACCCCTGCCAGGAGTAGTGACTGCTGTAGTACACACAACAAGAGGTGCGACAAACCGTCATGATAAGGGTGTGCACACATATGCCCACATGGTGTTTTGGCATCACTGTCAGCATCCGCACACCGAACACATTCTGTAGACACTGCATGTGAAAGTACTGGACATATGTCACATATCAGGCTCATCTACTGTTAAGATATGTGGTGATGTGGTCCCATAGCAGATCAAAGATGGGTGCATCATATCAATAAGGGTGTGTACACCCCCATAGCTATGGTATGCTCTGATGGTTTTCAGTGTAAGAGTTTTGGATTGGTCATACATGGTCCACTGATGCTGAGAGCTGTGAATCAGACATCAGGTATTCACAAATTACATCTGTCCACATATCATCCCAGGTATGTGTTGCTAGAAAACATAGGAGCTGTGAGCATTAAGGCTGACATAACCGACACAGTAGTACACATTCAGCAATGGGATGTTCACCTGTGAGGTGTGGTGCACAGTACATGGCAGGGTGCAGAACAGGTGCACAGCAATACTGTGTACACGGGTGCAGTGGTATGCGGGGGAAGGGGCTTCACCTAGTGACACAGCACATGCATCACACACATGTATACGGTTACTAGCATGGATCGACTATAGCTGCACTGCATGCTGATGGGTACCATATGTTATGCATATTGACAGATGGGTAATAGGAGTACTATTTGTACTATCATTGTGCAACCTCACCTGTATATATATATATATATATATATATATATATATATATATATATGTGTGTGTGTGTGTGTGTGTGTGTATCCTGGTGGGTAGTTAGTGTATCTGTAGGGTCACTCTGGTGAAGTGGAGGGACGTTGATGCATGTAGGATGCATGTGTGCATGTGTGTGTGCGTGTTTGTGTGGCTAGCCATGTATGCACATGTGTGATTGTGGGGTGTTCATACAGCAGTACCTCCCTCTGGGATCATCCAGTACATGGACATGAACTGCTAGATTACACACCAGGAATACTTGTCATGTATGTAATCACAGGATAGGTGACAGTATAATATGGTCTGTAACATGGAACAGGCATTGAGAGGGAAGGTAGACATCAGGTACACCCTTAATATCACATTTAGCAGAGACGTCACCTATAACCCACGTATGCAGCGCTACAGATGCATTGGGGAAGTACTAGTCAAGACCAGGGAGTGTAGCCATATATTACAGTTGTTACATGATAGGCTGATTGAGCAGCATATCTGGCATGTACTGAGCATTACATACACATGACACACCAGTGAATGATATTATGGATTGAACATAGTAGCCCAAACATATAGGGGCCATGGTCATGATGTCCAGACATACACAGGGTGAACACCAAATGACAGCAGTAAGGTCATCTAAAACCACTGCACACAGGTCAAGCAGGTAATGTAGTGATAAGTCTTGTGTTGTGATCACTTGTGTAGGCATTTAGAGGACTGATATGTTAATGAGTGGTATCAATGTGTATATGTTACCAAGTGTGATGTGGGATGAGGCACACATGGACATATATGTGGGACTGTCTGTAAAGTCACCGACAGGTAGGTATTATGGTGGTGTGTGTGTGTGTGTGTGTGTGTGTGTGTGTGTGTGTGTGTGTGTGTGTGTGTGTGTGTGTGTGTGTGTGTGTGTGTACTGTTAGGCAATGCTGTACAGGTTTTAAAGTGTGTTTGTTGTTTTCCCCACAGGTGGCTTGGTGGTTCAGGGTCCCTCCTGCATGCAATCTGAAGTTGGTGTCCATACAGACACTGAAGATGAGGATAGTACTGTTGAGGCACAGGTGGGGTTGTTAAGGGCCAGCACTGGGCCATCATTTTACATCTCTTTTTTAGCCAGCCCAACCACGCACACAGTTTCAGTGCTACCCCATCACCAGTGCCCATAGTGGAATGATAGCTGGCATTTGGTGGCAGTGCACAGGAAAGTGTGGTAACCATGCCTACTGTGTCTGGTTGCAGCAGGCATAGCTGGATGTCTGGCAGGGCACCACATAGGCAGATGTCCCAGGGTGCTAGTGGTAGGGATGTTGTACCTCATGCCCCTGGCAGATTCAACATAGCTGGTACCAGCAGGTGCATGTTTCAGGCTGTCATGGCAGCACAGGCACATATAAAACATTACACCAGACAGGGCCTGAGGCTGCAGAGGTCTGTTCTCACATTTGTAAGTGACAGCATCCATGAATTGTCTGGTGCCATCCATGCTTATATTGAGCTCATGGATAGATGGCATGGTGACATGATAGCCCTCATAGCCAGTGATATGTCCGTGTTTGAACATGTGGTGGGGGTGTGATGATGGCCGCGTGGACATAGGCCAGCAACACCAACAGCTGGAAGTCAACGTGGATGTGCTAGGACACCAAGGGGCTCATGTAGTAGCAGTAATAGCCCCGGCAGTGCGGGGAGGGAGCTTTCCACTCCACACATCACCACAGCAGGCCACATGCATGTGGTCCTGGCCAGTCCCAGTAGAGACCTGGTACCAGCGGACATTTGCATTGACAGGTGAGAGTAGCACATTGAGGCCTGTACCTGGACATGCCCATGGACTCCCTGGCAGGCACAGTCCTCGTGTCCATGGCTGGAGGCAGTGAACTACACAACCTGCCAGGTATGGTCTGCAGCTGTCCATAAACATCTGTGTAGGGCAGTCACATGGCAGAACTGTGTGCATGCATAACCGCACATTATACAAACACACCTAGGGCAACCCCATACCTACACACACACCACATCACCATGCCTAAGTCACCTCAGTACACCCCTCACCCACACACATGGTGTCAAATGTATGGCCCACCCTCGGCCTCTGGCAAACCAACAACACATCCTGTGCATATGATGATACCTGTGTCACATCCCTGTCATTCATACCATCAATGCAGGGACAGGCTAATATGGTTCTGATGCACACAGTGACTGTACTACAGTGCACCACAGTACTGCAGTTTAACATGTAAGTAGTGAAGTGTAATGCATATATGTCAGGTAGTGTAGCCATCCAGCAATGATACATTGCTGTTAGTAACTCTGGTTGATTGTGGTCTCTATAATGTTATCCATGTGTGTTGTAGGTGTACATGTGTCAGCACAAGGATGCCATGTGCATATGATGATACCTGTGCCACATCCCTGTCATCCATACTATCAACGCAGGGACAGGCTAATATGGTTCTGATGCACACATTGACTGTACTACAGTGAAACACAGTACTGCAGTGTAACATGTTGTAAGGTGTGAAGTGTAATGCATATATGTCAGGTAGTGTAGCCATCCAGCAATGATACATTATAGCTGTTAGTAAACTGGTTGATTGCAGTCTCTATAATGTTATCCATTTGTGTTGTTGTGTAGTAGGTGTACATGTGTCAGCACGAGGATGCCCTGTGCATATGATGATACCTGTGCCACATCCCTGTCATCCATACCATCAGTGCAGGGACAGGCTAATATGGTTCTGATGCATATGGTGACTGTACTACAGTGTACCACAGTACTGCAGTGTAACATGTAAGGAATGAAGTGTAATTCATATATATCAGGTAGTGTAGCCATCCAGCAATGATGCATTATAGCTGTTAGTAACACTGGTTTATTGTGGCTCTATAATGTTATCCATTTGCGTTGTAGGTGTACATGCATCAGCATGAGGATGCCCTGTGGATATGATGATACCTGTGCCACATCCCTGTCTTCCATACCATCACTGCAGGGACAGGCTAATATGGTTCTGATACACACTGTGACTGTACTACAGTGTACCACAGTACTGCAGTGTAACATGTTGTAAGGAGTAAAGTGTAATGCATAAATATCAGGTAGTGTAGCCATCCAGCAATGATGCATTATAGCTGTTATCCATTTGTGTTGTAGGTGTACAAAATGTAAATGTGCACACACTTAAAATGTACACACTCGAGGAACTCCACAGTATGGAGAAAATCGATATATGTGCAGTAACAGAAACCTGGTTTAAGGCTCCAGAGAGCATCCCAGCACTACCAGGCTACAACTCATACCATACATTTTGGCCACAGAACCCAAACCAAAATACAAAAGGCGGGGGCGTATCCATATTCATCAAGGATACCCACACCTCCAGGTTAGTGGCATAGCACGATGCTTCAGAGATCATCCACGTGCAACTAACAATGGGCAAAACTCAATTCAAATTGTAGCTTGCTACAGATCACCCACCATGTCCCAGGACCCCCATTCCACATTTCTGGACACACTGGGAAACATAAAGGTCCTACCCAACATCCTAATATTGGGTGATTTCAATTACCCAAACATTAACTGGGAGAACTACTCAAGTACTAACTCCCTTGCCCAACATTTCCTAGAATTTATAAAATCAAACACCCTGGTTCAACTGGTCAACACTCCCACTAGAGGTGACAACATATTGGACCTGGTCATCACCAACATGGGCGACCGGTGTTCCACACTGCAGGTCAATTCCTTGCTGGTTAGATCTGACCATAAATAAATCACTTTGCTATCCACATTCCGCCCCCACCCCCGGACAAGGAAACCACCATGAAAAACTTTTCAAAAGCAAACTTCACGTTACTTAAGACCAAGGTGGAAGCTTGCAAAGCCTCCATGCTGAAGGATAACGCTGTCCAAGCTGCAAAATCCTTTACTAATGCACTCTATGGGCACCTACAAGAATGCATGGATCGTGCCATCCCAAGCAAAACCAAGGCTCACTCCTCCAAGAAAAGGAAACCAGTCTGGTGGACTCCTGCCATAAACAAGCTGTACAATAGAAGGAGGAAAATAGTACAGAAAAGAGTAAAATCCCAAGAAGTGAAGACATCCCTGATCAGTATCATCAAGAAACCATGATCCCTCATAAAATCATCCAAGGCGAGCTTTGAAAGAGAAATTTCCAAGGACTCCAAAGATAACCACAAGGAATTCTTTAGCTATGTTAAGAATCTAAGTGGCAATGCTCAGATCTGGTCAGAGTTAGTGCAGAATGGCACAAAATACATTGAACCAACTGATATCGCCAACATCCTGGCAGACAGGTTCAGCACAAACTTCACCCCTCCTCTCACCTCCAAAAGAGCCCATAACAATACCAGAAGAATGTAGAGTCCCTGAAATCACAGACACTCAGGTTAAAACAGCCCTCATCAAAGCCAAAAACACAGCATCAATGGGACTGGATGGTGTCTCAGGCTGCATCCTACATGAGCTCAAAGATGAACTAATCCCTCACCTAAACACATTGTTCAAACTCAGCCTCTCCACAGGCTATGTACCCACAGAGCAGTGCACAGCAACAGTTATTCCACTTTACAAAGGTGGAGCCACAGCAGATTCCGGGAACTATCGCCCTATAAGCCTGACTAGCTTGGTCTGCAAGGCTATAGAGCCCATCATCATCGAACTCATTAACAGAGACATTGGGAACCTCCAAACACTGGACCCTACCCAGTTCAGCTTTGTTAAGGGCAGATCATGCCTCTTAAACCTGGTGGACTTCTTTGAGACAGTTACCAAGGCAATAGATGATGGAAAGGTGGTACACACAGCCTACCTAGACCTCGCTAAGGCCTTCAGCACCATTCTCCATTCTGGTATTATAGACAAGCTCACCAGCCTGAATATAAATCCCTACATCACAAGATAGGTTGCCAACTGGCTCATGGACAGAACCCACATGGTGAGAGTTGCAGGAGCTAGGTCCAACTCTAAACTGGTTACAAGTGGAGTTCCCCAGGGCTCAGTCCTAGGACCCCTCCTGTTCAGCATATACTTCTCAGAGGTACAGGCAAGCACAGGAGGATTATGGATGACCAAGTTTGCAGACGACTGCAAACTAGGGACTATAATTGACAATCTGGCTGACACAGACATCCTCCAAAAGGGTCTCACTGAGAAGGATACCTGGTGTCAAAATCATGGCCTCAAGCTAAATGCCAAAAAATGCATAGTCATCCCCTTTGGAAAAAACAAAGTACCCACAAACTACCACATAGGTGGTAGTCCCCTAAATACGGAAGATGTAATAAGGGATCTGGGGACCCAAGTAGACAGTAATCTCACCTTTGATAATCACATTGCCAAAGTGGTTAGAAAATCCTTCTACATGGCCCACCTAATCACAAAAAGGGTTTGTATCCAGATCAACAGAGGTCATTGTGCCCCTCTACTCATCACTCATCAGACCCATCATAGAGTACAATGCCCCATTTGTGATGTACCTTACAAGACACCTGTAACAGCTGGAAAAACCTCAGAAGTACCTCACCAAGAGGATCACTGGCCTCAAACAGATGCCCTATGCAGCTCGACTGAAGAAACTCCAGCTGTACTTGGTTGCATACCGCCTACTCAGAGGTGATCTCTGCCTGACATACAAGGCCATGTCTGACCCAGAATTGATGGACATGCTCCATCTAAAGAAAACCTTATCCCCTCGAGCCACACACTCTAGGGATCTAAACCTCACCACAACAATAAACAGGATATGCTGGAGGGATAGATTCCTGTCCCAGAGACTTCCCATGCTTTGGAACAAGATTCCAATCTATATTAGGCAGAGATCCTCGCTAACACTCTTCAAAAGAAACCTTGACGAGTGGATGGGAAACAGAAAGTTTACCCCGGGATCACTTCATTGGCTCTGCTGGACAGAGGCACAGGGAACTAATCTAAGCGGGCGGTGAAAGCCAGCACATTCTGGCTACGCTTATAAATGCCTTCGGGCAGATAGCCTAGTACCTACCTATGAACCTAAGAGATTACTGGGCTATACCTTTCCCAAAGGTGTATTTCACAGAGAATGACATCCGTAGCCTTGACAAAGTAGGGCATTTGAATTGTAGTGAGTGTGACTAGCCTAAAAAACATTGCTCTCTACACAGACAAAAACTCACACACAGTTGCCATGAGTGGGATTAGAACTCCTACATACCTAATTCATCACACTACAGCAGTACACAGTTATAGGATGCGCCACAGAGGTTACTGGGCTACAACTTTCCCAAAGGTGTATTTCAAAGTGGATGACCTGAGCAGAATTGTCATAGTAGGGCTATGGGGAGGGCAGTGTGTGTGAATGGGCCATAACCCATTCATCTAGAGGTTGACACACCACATGGGGTCACACACAGGGTTATATTCTGCAGGTACTTGTATAGAGCAGCTAGATGATTTCTTCCTTGTACAGTCATGTTGCACAGCTAGCACTTGCACCACATAGTCTGTAATGCTGACGGATACCGTGGCTAATGTCTACAGTTAGTGACACTTACACCTCATGTGGTTGTAGCCATTTGTCTGTATGCTGGGTGGGACAGGCCTCATAATGGATGGCTCCTTGTCACAGTCATTCTCTTCCACACATCTATGTACGTCTACTTTTGGCTTATTATAGTGTGTTGACCTTGGATATATGTCTGTATTCCTATCCACTGTGTGTGCAAAGCATGACTGGTGCATACTGAGGAATGTATGCACTAACATCTGCAACTGCCAGATATGTATGGTCCACTGTTGTTTGTAGACATGGGCTTCATTTGTTTAAGTGTGTGAGCATGCCCAGTATGCCCTTCTGTATTGAATGTGTGGATCGATTCCAGGTAGTTTGTACTCCAGTGCAGACCTTTGTGTTGTACACCTACAGGTATCACACTGTTTCTGCAGGGTATCCATCAATCATTTGGCAATATGGGGACAAACTGTGCAGGGGATAGTGTGTACTGTAGGTGATTGTATCTGTGCTGCTTCAGCTACATAGTACAGCTGTTAGCAGAGATTTTCAGGCATGTGTACTGTTATACATTGTGATGTTTTCTGTCCTCATGTACTGTCAGGTGGACATTCTTGCTCACAGTGATGTCTTGGGGGACAGGGGTGACTGCAGCTGTGTCCGGTATTGTGGGCAGACACCTACATATTCATGGTAAGTTATGCCATTCTGGAGGAGGAGCTGCAGACACTTGCTGCTGGGTCTGTGTATCCAGTTCAGCACCTTGGTACAGTGCTGGCAGAGGATCCCATACTTGTACATCCATCGACATGACAGCATGGCCTTATCTTGCTGTGGCAATACCTCACAGCTGTACAGATTTGCACAGGTTACCTAGAGGCAGGGTCCATGAGTCAGGACATTACCCCTATTGTGGTGTACGGGTAGGTATGTAGGCACCCATTTATGTGTTTGCAGCCAGAGGATAGTGTGTGCACACAGCTTTGTGTCGGACCTTGCACATTCCATGCTGCCCATGCTCCCACCCTCCCTCTGATAGTCTATCCTCTTCCATACATTATGCATATATTCTCTGATACTTTCCCTAAGGTTATCACCCCATCACAGCTGTGTTTTGATGCTGGTCCACAGTTCATGCAGTGGGACACGGTGGACATGTTACTGTGGTTTGTCCACATGGCCTTGCATATGGTTTATGTAGTGTGTGTTATGTTGTTATTTGGGTGCCCATGACATAACATGCATTGGCAGTACATGTAAGATAAAGGCCTTTGGCAGAGGCCTGTGGGCCATTTGGTGTTGATGCAGGACAGATGTGGCAGGCCGTTGCATTTTGTCAGTCCTACAGTCTCAGACTGCCATACAGTATATTCCCCTCGGGTGACAGGGTAGGTATGCTAGGTTTTCATGCCAATACCTTCTATCAGTCTTGATCAGGTGGTGTGGCTGCTGGCAGGGTGCTACCTACGGCTAGGGATACACCTGCATGGGACACCTGCACTGCATGCTGCATTCTTTCACTATTGCCATATACAGGTGGTATCATATTGTACCCATTCCCCACAGAAGGGATGCGACCAGAGAGGTACCTGTGGGTGGTGTTTTGGTGAGCTGGGTGCATGTGTGCTATGGACACTACTTGCATCTGACACATAGATATGCATGGGGCATTCCAGTTATGCTGGCATGTGCAGGTACATCAGCTGTTTCCCAATACATGAGTCCTACCTCCTTTGTGATCTGCAAGTATTCGGGGCAGATAACACCGGTATTCTCTACTACAGGACCAAATAATGTGATGCATACCTGTTTGTACAATTCCAAGGGTGTGTCCATTTCACAGTTACACAATATATACTGCATGTCTGGGGTACTTTCCCCTGTGTACTGCTTGTATATGTAGCCCAACATCCATGCCATGTCAATCTTTCAGATGGTGACACATATTACCACCATACATTTACAATGGCTTACTGCTAGCATGTGTTATACTGGTGGGAATTGTCTTTGGCAATGCAGTTGTGAGGACTTGGCCCTGTCATCAGCAGTAGTGGGTAATGGCCACCAAGTCGTACCTCAACATGAATACATAATGACCACTCTCACACAATATGAAACACACACCAACCTAACATGCACATACCTGCATGTTGTACAAATGCTACAATCTATCCTGCTACCTTGGCCACCTCTGGGCATCTGTGCTATACTGGTATTATACCTACACATACATGTTACTACATTTCTACATAGGATGGGGGGCACACCTGACTGTTTCTACATTTCTACACAGAAATGGGGAGGCACACCTGACTATATCTAAACTTCTACACAGAATTGAGGGGGCACACCTGACTGTTACTACATTTTTACACAGGTTTGGGGGGCACACCTGACTGTTACTACATTTCTAGATAGGATGGGGGGCACACCTGCCTGTTTCTACATTTCTACACAGAAATGGGAGGGACATATCTGACTATTTCTATATTTCTACACAGGATTGGGGGGCACCTGACTGTTTCTACATTTCTACACAGGATTGGGGGGCACACCTGACTGTTATTACATTTCTACATAGGATGGGCACACCTAACTGCTTCTACATTTCTACACAGAATTGGGGGGGCACACCTGACTATTTCTACATTTCTGCACAGGATTGGGGGGCACACCTGACTGTTTCTACATTTCTACACAGAATTGGGGGGCACATCTGACTGTTGCTACATTCTACATGGGATGGGGGGCACACTTGACTGTTTCTACATTTCTACACAGAAATGGGGGGCACATCTGACTATTTCTACATTTCTACACAGGATTGGGGGGGCACACCTGACTGTTTCTACATTTTTACACAGGATTGGGGGGACACACCTGACTGTTTCTACATTTCTACATAGGGTGGGGGGCACACCTGACACTTGCACACATTGCTATGACTGTACTGGTATGTCGGGTACTCCATTTCATTTCATTCTTCTACCTATCATGCTGACACTAGAGGCATCAGTGTACTGACTACAGGTCTTAGGTTTGATTGATTGACTACATTTTTTTTGACTCCCCCCCATCAGAACTAACCTGTCCACTGCCTGACCTGTCCATGTAGTCTGTCCTGGGGTTACCCTGGGGTGGTTACCATTAGGCATCATTCAGCCGCATATTTGTTGTTTTTGTGTTGTCCTGTCCTGGACTGTTGTTGTTTGTGTGTTTGTGGGCCTGTGAACTGGCATGTGTGAGTCATGGTCATACATGTGGGGCACACATGTGGCTGAAGTGGTGTTTGTCGCCCTGGGTAGTCCTGTGTGGTGTACTGGCTACTGGGTGACACACCGTATTTGTTACCAGATCCATCTGTGCCACTATAAGTGTCTACTATGCATCCCCATCATGTCTGTCCAGCCACCCGATTCCCTTGCCTCACTCACAATACTACCATAGATAGTAACTACACATTATAGCAAATCCTAAGGGGAGGGACTAGGAGGGGGATGGCATGTGGGTAGGTGTGGCCTATGGCTGAGCAGCTGTGCTGGATGCACACAGTACACTCCCACACAGTACACTCATAGGTAATGGCTGAGCATGCATAATGTCATGTTTGGCATCCTTTTACTTTACAGAGAGGTGTCAAGAGAGGGAGGTGTGTCAAGATATGTGTATGTGCTGTGTCTCTTTGCCTTGTTGCCTCTTGCACTGGGGGCCATGCCATACCTGCCTCTGGGCCTGTGGCTGCCTTGGTTGCCCCTCAGGGGTCACTCTGTGCCGTGTGTGCTGTGCCTGTGGCAGTGGTGGGTGGCCCTGGCCCTGCCCCTGCTGCTTCCTTGCTGTTTCCCTAGGATCATATTTTGTAGCGCAGCATACAAACAAACAATTTGGGTACATGTAGCTGGTGAGTTGAGTAGGAAAAGGCTCTGCAGGATATGTTCAGGGCACTGGACTGTGGACACAAACACATATGATAATAAATTTAAGGTCTATGTGTGCATTGCGGATTTCTTGTGGTGGATTACCACGACTCCAGTGCCTAACCAGCATCATCCACTAGGTGACTGTAAAGGATGTCCCCACTGGCAAATCTGTGGTACAGCTGTGTCAGATGCCAGATGTGGGAGTCGTGATAGCTTCCAGGGCAGCCAGCACACACATTCTTTATAATGCCCTGGGCATCACACAGAACCTGGCAGTTCATGGAGGCGAAGCCCTTGCGGTTGATGTAGACTCTACCCCACTCACCGGGTGGTGCTTTAATGCGTATGTGCATGCAGTCTATAGCACCCACCACCTCAGGGTATTCTGCTATTTGGTGGAAGAGACACATATTGCTGGCCAACACTTCACGGGTGTTGAGGAAATATACATGCTCACTG
The DNA here is from genome assembly GCF_019279795.1 of Protopterus annectens. Lineage (NCBI taxonomy): Eukaryota > Metazoa > Chordata > Ceratodontiformes > Protopteridae > Protopterus > Protopterus annectens. The sequence continues at coordinate 1,448,677,645 of NC_056731.1, read as the reverse complement.
GCATGTGCTGACATGGCATCCAGGAACTGGTGGAATACTCTGGATGCTGATGCCTGTGAGATCCCCATGATATCCCTGGCTGGGCTTTGGGAGGTACCTCTGGCTAGTATTCCTAGGCCTACAAATACCTTGGTATCCACTGGGATGGGTTCCCCTCTGTTATTTCTGTGTCAGGTGTGGCTGGCACAGCTCAACAATTTGCTGTAGGAGGTCCCTGTCCACCCTATAGTGCTCCACTATCTCCAGCTCATGTAGCCCCTGGTAGGTTACCCTGGGTCTGTACACTATTCTTCATCTCCTCACTGTGGGTTGGTCGACAGCATTTTCATCCTCACCACCTTCAGCCTCTTCCACATGTTGTATGATAGCTGCTGCAGCCCCTATCATTTTGTTGTTTTGTTTGTTAAAAGTTCTCCGCTTGTATACACCGGTGGTGTAGAGTATGGGAAAAATCAGAGGGAAAGGTGTTTGCATAGTTTATAGTAGTGTTCTATGCTGGGCAGGTCTGCTGCATGTGTAATTGGCTGATTCTTATACATTTCACCTGCCAGCTGTGCTAGTTCTCCTAGATTGCCTTCCTACTGCTGTTTTCCCTTCCCATTGCCTTCTTGTTTAAGCCCGGGGGCATGCCGTGCAAACACAGTGCTCAAATGTGCACAAAGCTGCTATTTCCGGATTTACTTTTTTTTATGTATAAAACCAGGTGCGCAGTGTACACACCTGCTTAGGCAATGTAAAGAGTACACCAGTAAAAGCACTTCCAACAAGTAAAAACAAAAAAAGCCACGCAGCTGAAGTCCACGTAAATACTTTACTGAATAAGAACAATAAAAGAACAATGAATGTAAGCGCTTTCGTAAGGCACGAATGACCAGACTTTTTCAGACAAATTACCCTACAACCCCCCCATAATTATTAAATTAGCCCCTATTAGTGTTCACATTAAATCTTGAGTATAATAAAAACATTCAACATATTCAACAACAAACAGGAACCAGGAATTAAACTTTCCATATATTAAAAAAAAATAAAAAAATAATATATATATATATATATATATATATATATATATATATATATATATATATATATATATATATATATATATATATAAAATAAACCTAAAAACATTGACCTATCACATATAGGTAAAAAATTATCTGTCCAACACTCTTAATTTCAATTTACTGGTAATGGTTATAGCCTCATTAAGACCTGGGGGTGAGTGGGCATTAAGAGAAACCTGCCACCAGGTTTATCTTTCTTCCAAAAACAACTTACAAGGACCCCCCTCTGTCCCCTCATTTGACCTGCTGCAAGACCACAAATTTAAATACATGGTCCGGGAAATTCCTAATATGTCTATATAAGGCATTTCTATCATTGCACTGACGAATCTCATATAGGTGCTCGTATACACGCTGTGCCAACTTCCGTTGGGTTTTCCCAGTGTAAAAACTTGGACATTGGGAACACACAGCGGCATATACCACCCACTGAGTGTAACAACTAAATTTGCCCTTAATAATAATCTCCCTATTACTTATGCCAACCTTAGATGTAACTAAAATATGACTACACTGATGGCACATTCCACAAGGTGCCATTCATCCTTGTGTAATCACATCCTTAGCTTTCTCCAGTATATTTTTAATATTTTTTTCCTCTTCTAAAGATGAATTCAGGGCGTTCAACAAACGTGGCCCCCATGGATGGTTCACTTATTAAAACAGACCAGTTCTTACTAACAATATCCTGCATCAAAAGGCTATCATTGGAAAAAGTGGGCACAAATGGGCATAGGGGTTCTTCACCCACCCTAGATACCCTAGATGTTATGCCATTCCTTCCCAATTGGGTCTCATCCCCCCACCTTCCAGGTTACTGGCCATGTCTGGTCCAGTCCCTACACCTACCATACTCAAGGAACTGTCCCCAAACTTGCTCAAAATAGGTTTATAAAACCCTTTTATACATTTGTCACTTATCTCCTTCTTAATGGTGTCAATCAGATTCCACAGATACCCACTGTCCATGAACATTTGACACATAAAATCACATTCCTCCAAGAAATCTAAATACTTAGACACCATTCAGGCAGCTTTTACTAATTGCCCTTTAATTATGCCACATTTAACATGCATAGGGTGATTACTACTAAAATGCAGAATACTGTTGGGATATGTTGGTTTCCTATATATTGTTGATTTTAACGTACCACCCTCCATCTCGTGTAACAAAACATCCAGGTAAGGTGTCTTAGTTGAATCATAGGTATATGTGAATTTTAGCAATGTGGTACTCCCATTTATATAATCCATAAATTCCAATATAACTTCCTTAGATTCCTTCCAGGCAATGAATAAATCATCCAAATACCTTAGATATAATACAATATTGGCAAAATATGGTGAGGGAAAATATAACATTTTTCCCACCTTGCCATAACTATATTTGCAAAAAGGGGGCCGCAGGCTGACCCCATAGCCACCCCCAAAATTTGTTTGAAATGGTGTCCTTCAAAATAAATATAATTATTTCTTAACACCATTTCCATTAACTGTGTATAAGCATTGTTACTATCTTGCTGCAACCCAAATTCTTCATAAAGGAACTCAGAGAACCAATGCAAACCAACGTCTTGGGGAATGCAACTATAGAAATCCTTGATGTCTATGGTTATAAAGATAATGTTTTCTCCCACAGTATCCAAGTCATTACACATTTCCAGAAAGTGCCAAGAATCCTGGCAACTATGCGAAATCCCCATAATCCTTTCCTTTAGTTTCTAATCCAAGTACTTAGCCACATAGCTAGTTTTGGACCAACTGGAATCGACTATCGGTCTAAGTGGGGGATTGACTGAGTCCTTATGGATCTTAGGGGTCCCGAAAATCACTGGTATCTTAGGCGCATCTGTAGGCATATAATTATGTACAGAGTGCTAGGCAGCCTCAGACAGACCCCCTTGCTTAGCTCTGCTAAGCTAGGAGCAAACCTGAGCCACAGGGCTCCAATCTGCTTACAGTATGCCTGACACCCCCCCCATGATGTCAGCTAATTCCTAGGTTTGCACTAAGCTATTCCTGCTCTTACACTGTTGGGTGCTGACTAGCATGCAGGGGAAATCTTGGATTCAGTATCATTCCCCTCATTTGCAGAGGATTGCCTGCTAATGCATAGTTACATGCCCCACACTGAGCCTCCCCCCTTAGCAACCACTATTCACTGGCCATGTTGTCTTCTGCCTGCCTTTGAGTATAATGGCAGAATAGTGATTTTGGTTAGAATGTTTATTTTATGCTTTTTTTCTCATTTTCGGCCCAATCCCGTTTGCGCGCCAGTGACTTAAACAGCTGAGATTGGCTACAAAAATAAATAAAAGTTGATTTTTTTTATTTTTCAAAAGTTTTCCATGCCAATGGCCTTATAGCTGGCCATTGGTATGCTTTCTACATGATATCTACCCTTTATTTGGAGCTGTCATGGCTCCGTTACTGGTGGAGCACATTTTTGCAGGTTACACTAGTCCTGCACGGCTGGTTTCCAGCTTCCTGGATCGCAAATTCACCTCATTTGCATGGATTTCTCCTGCAAATGGGGTAATTTGCATACAGAGTCTGAGTCCATGCAGACTAGTGCAGGAGTACTTGTGCATGTCCCTACAGGTTATTCCTGGATCGCATGGCAGACATATTGCCTGCTGGAGCTCCTGCACTAGTCCTGCATGCCATGCAGGGCTTGCAGAATCCGGGGGTATATCTTCATCAGAGTATATGTTTTCTAAGATACGTTAAATATGCAGTTAATCATGTCATGCGATGTAAAGCATTAAAAGCATTGTTGAACTCATAAACTAACTATCATTTTGTAGCAACATATTCTAGTTTGCAAGACAAATTTATAAAAGTAAAAAAAAATATTTCAGAAAAGTATTGGTATGTCTTAACTAAGGAAGTGTATGTGAAGAAAGTAGTAGATGGTAACGCAACTAATGTTTTTAGGAGATCTTGTAATATTAAGTAATTAATACAAAATAAATATGTATATGAAACAATATAGATTAATTAGCAGAGACTCACAGATGAGAGAAATGTAGTCATTATAAGTTTATATGTAATACGGGTAAGAATTATAGACATCTAATTACTGAATGCTTGTTGGTGCTTTGGGAAAATGGAAAAAAACTTACAGATACATGACATGGGAGCACAATAATGGTATAAAGAAAATGAACTTTAATAATTCATGGTACAGACATTTATTAGAGAATGAAAAGGAAGACAATTTCAAAAAGTATAGTCATCGTGATAGAGCATGCAGCCAGCAATGATGGTAATGTGCAGTGAATGCTCTTTTATGAGACAGAATACCGAAAGATATTAACAGTGCATGTGCAATCTGGGTTGAATGACTAGTTTTGAGTGTCTTTTTTTTAAAAAGACAGCCATTTAATTTATTTGTTAGTTAATATATTCATCAATTATTTTAATATGTTAAATCATGCTATGTGATTAATTGTGTATTTAAGATATATTGGAGAACATATTGTAAATACCCTGATGAAAAAAAGATTTACATTGCAAAACATGCTTTGGGGTGTAATAAATTGATATGAGATCTTATCTGGAGTTTCTGACTGCCTTTTATTCAAATTGTAGATTTTTTTTCAGATTTTCTGCCTGAATTTTGTACACAGAGGGAGTGAACGCTCCATAAAAAGTAAATATCATCATTGTTGTTATAATTATATTCAATGTCTTTTTTAAATATCATGTCTTCTAGAACATGGCAAGCTCTTTCCTTGGCAAAAGCTTGCTAGTATGCTCTTGCAGTACCCCAGCTCATCTAGAGAAGCACCAAAATTGTAAGCACTGGACAAAAATCATATCATCAGTCAAAAACCGAAGAATTATTAAAATATTTTATTGTCAATGCATTGTGTAAATTCTGGGTGTTTAGCATTGCTGCCTCACAGCAAGAGGATCTCTGGTTCGATTCTCGGCTGGGGTGCCTTCTGTACGGAGTCTGCATGTCCTCCCTGTAGTTGAGTGGGTTTCCTCTGGGTGTTCCGGTTTCCTCCCATATCCCAAAGACATGCAGTAGGTGGATTAGACACTCTAAATTGGCCCTAAGTGTGTGCATGTGTGAGCCTTCCATGGAAGGTTGGGCGCCGGGCTGGCAACTTGACACCGTAAAACTCCACTGCCAATCATGAGCGGACAGATGATCCACTGTGGCGACCCCTAATCGGGAAAAGCCAAAAGAAGAAGAAGAAGAATTGTGTAAATTCTACTTTTCACTGCATTGCTGCATTCCACAATTCACCTGGGATATCATCTCCAGAGTCACTAGCGAGGCTGATTCTACTTGGAGCTACAAGAGCATCAGCCTCTCCTGTCAGGCTTGGATAGCCTTCTCACACCTGCATTTCCTTTGTGTTGCATAATACATTGCTGTATCCCTTATATTACACCCAAACTGAATACTAATACATTCATTTTTGGCATTTCATTAAACCAATCTCTGAACCTTTGTCTACACAGTAAAAAAAATATTAAACATTCAATGCTTCAGAAGGGCTATTGATGCACGATTACCTTATTTTTACTTAAGACAGAACCCATCTTTAGGCTAATGTTCTTAACCAGAAAGGTTAGCAAAATCTGATCTCCTGCCATCTGCCATCTTATAAACATTTGAAGGTAGGCCACAAGGATCTAGCAGTTTAAAGGTTTATAAGATGGCATGAGATAAAATTTTTCCAGCCTCGGTGTTTAAGAACACTGATCTCAGGATGGGTTCTGTCTTAGACAAATAGAGTCGGGTAGTACAAGTCCATCTCACCAGTGTCCCATGGTCAGAAAAGCTCACAGTCTTTTTGTTTATACCTTTTACAAAATGTAGATTCTTCTGGGTCAAAGTAGCCTTTTTCATCTGTGACAAAGTACAGTTGCTTAAGAACTTATCATAACAGTAGATGTTCTACTTACAACTGTTGGCAGTATTCCTTACAATAAGGGATATCCTTACAAGGGTAGCCATATGTCTGGCTGGCATGGCAAAGCCTGGGCCTGTCCATATACTGTATATCAAAAGTATGTACTATGTTTAAGCCTTAAGGTACATAAGTGACTTACAAGAACCAAATCCTCAGAACTGAATTGTCTCAGAAGAGAAGGAGCAGCAAATGAGGAAGAGAAGAAAGATGGTACATGTGCATCCAGAAAAATGAAAAGAAGAAGGCCCTTTGGCCAGAGGGAGAAGAAACAATCCAAAAGCAGGAAGGACTAAGGGATGGAATACTGCTTTAGTGATAAGTAGGACATCTACTGTTACAGTAAGTTCTTACACGTGTACTGTGTTCTTCCCTAGTCATTGTTGCTGTATTCCTTACAAAAGGGAGAGTTCTAGAGTTTCAGTAAAGGATGGGGGGAGGAAGAAAAAACTGAGGAACCCTGCAAAAAAATATGGAGAATGGACCTAGCAAAACTAGCTCTGGTGCTAGAAATTGCATCCAACTTGTAGTACTTAGTAAAAGTATGCACAGAAGACCAAGTAGAAGATTCCAAAATGAATCTAGCATCGAGATCCTTAAAACAAGCTCCAGAACAGCAACTGCCCTATTAGAATAAACATGAACAACTGTTTGCCATGAAAAGATAACAGAATAAAATGGCTTTAGAAATCCAAGAAGTAACAGTTTGCTTAGAAACTGCTAAACTAATTTTTTTTTGTCGTGGAAAAAAGTTGTTCAGATTTTCTAATATCTTTAATCTTAGCAATGTAAAACTTGTGCACTCCATGCAAATCCAAAGAATGGATAATCCTCTTGCTACTATTTTAAGGACAAGGAAACAAGGGGGTAGATGGATGGTCTGATTCAATGACAGATTATTTACCAATTACACATAAAAGATGGATTAGTTCTAAGGGACACCCTGTCTCTGTGAAAAAAAAAAACAGAAAAGGAGGAACTGTTATAAGAACCTGAAATTCTGAGACTCTCTTAGCAGAAGTCAGATTCACCAAAATGACAGTCTTCCAGGTACAGAGTTTTAAGGAATAAGACACATCTGGTTAAAAAGGTGGCAGAGTCAATTTTTCAAGAAAAAAGTTCAGGTCCCAAGAAGGAAGAATGATTTTTTTTTTGGGGGGGGTGTCTAATATGTGGGATGCATTTAAAAAGCTGTTTAACCTTATACCTAGAGGACAATAGTGGATCTAGAGAGAGGCAAGTATAAATGGCTGACAAATGAACGTTAATAGAAGAGTATACCACACCAGAATTAAGCAACTCACACAAATATGAAAGAACAGCAGGAATACCCAGTAAAAGGAGGTCCTGTGCATTATAGACACCAGAAAGAAAATTATTTTCATTGTGCAACATAAGATTTTCTAGTAGTGGGCTTTCTGGTCTCCTGCAAAATCAGTAACACATCCTTAGAAAACTGGTGCCTAATAGGAATCAAAACCCTATCACCAAAAGTTATTTGGAGAGTGAGAATATGATAAATTAGAGAGCCTTTGTCCTGTGTGAGTAGATCCATCCTGTGAGGTAACTTGTGATGACTTACCCTAGCCAAGTGCAAAAGAAGTGGAAACCAATGCTATCTTTTCCAAAAGGGAGTCACCAACAAGATTTTGGGCCTGTCTCAGTTTACTGCCTGTGGCCACCAGACCCCTTGAACCCAGCTGTATTTGGAACAAGCCCCACAGCCTAGGTCTGAAGCATCTGTAAATAGCTCCTGAGTGGGGGAAGGTACCCAAAATGGAAGACCTGGATTTTTGTGATATATATGTTTTATCCAACATAAACATTCCTTTCTTGAGTAAGGCAAGAGAAGAATGGAAAAGTCCAAAGGGTGACAATGCTACAACCAAATTGTCTCCAGATACACTGGAACTTACTCGTGGTATCTGACAAAGGGAATCATTAGAATAGTGGATGCCATGAATCCCAGGACTCTTGTAAACTCTCTTGCTGAGGTCTCTTGCAAAGGAAGAAGAAACTGAAAGAAAGCTGTCAAAAGAGGTCCTTAGATGAAGAAAGAAAAGTGATCATAGTAACAATCTGAATTTTGCACCCAAAGAAAACCTGGTCCTGAGAAGTTGTCAGAAGTGACTTCTTTAAACTGAGGGTGAAATCCACACTGTGAAGAAGAAAAAGGGAAAATCTGAACACCATGGAATCTGCCAAAGGCTATGAATGGAGCTAGACATTTGGTAAAATCCCTTGATGCTGTTGAAAGACCAAAAAGCAAAGCAGATAACTTTTGATATAAAGAAGATAAAGCGAACAATAAAAACTTCCTGAAGAGATGGTAAGTAGAAATATCTAGATATGCATCCTTCAGGTCCAGAGAAACTACAAAAGCCTGAGGAAAAAGTAAAGGGAAGCGAGATTGGAGAGTTAACATTTTGAAGAAAGGAACTTTCAGAAAGTTGTTTAGAAAGGACAGGTCCAATATGGACCTCAAAGAGCTCTCCTTCCTGGGAACCAAAAAAATCCTATTGTAGAAGCTCTTGTATTTCTGGGAAGGAGGCACTGGTTGAATAGCACCTTGAGCCAAGAGGGCCTGAAGAAGAGGATAGAATGAGGCAGCTGACAAGGAGGGGGTTCAGGAATCTCTGAAAAGAAAGGAAAGGACTTCCATACCATGAAATAATCATTGTGAATCATGGATAGTACTCAATAATCTGTGGTGATATTTTGCCAAATGAAAAAGGACATAGCCTTTATGAAAGAAGAATCTGGCTGAGGTGATGGGGAAGATTATTGTCAAATATGTGCTGACTTGTCCAGAAAGAAATACTTCTATCCTCTGGAATCTTGACCAGGTTTCTCAGGAAAAAAAAACTCTTAGAAGGCCTTTTACCCTTTAAAGGCTAATTATGCATAAAAGGTCCTTCAGAGGGTACTTCCTCTGATATTTAGGAAAAGGTGAGAGGAAAATCTGTTTAAAGTTTTGCATAACCTTTCTTTTGTCTTGTTAATCTTTAAAGACATCTACAGCAGCAGAAGTAAATAAATGTTGGGTATCTAAAGAAGAGTATCATACTCTTGCTTTCACACTCACTGACAGGGATTGAAGCTGAAGCTAGAAATACTTTCTAATTACTAGCTTCATTTGATGGAATGGTGAGCTATTTGTGATGCAGAACTCAGTAAGAAAAGAGCTGAAGACTGTGAATCAGACTTGGGCATGTTAGCCAACACTTCCCCAGACTCAAAGAAATGTACAAGGCATGCAACCTTCAGAGCAAACTCAAAATGCTGCATTCGGACTGGCATCAAAGAAGTTCTAATTATTTGGTGTTCATACATTATTTATGTACCTTATGCCTCAGATGTAGGGAATAATAACTCTGCCATACAGTGCATCGAAGGGTCCAGGCTTTGGTATGGTGGCCAGACATATAGCTGTCCTCAGCAGGATATCCCTATTGCAAAGAATATTGCAACAGTGCTTAACAAAGGACATCACAGGTATATGATCCTGGTTATTCTCACCAATGCATGTATGATAGACATGGGATGGGGTCTCATGATCTGCACCACGGCCTCAAAAATATGGAATGGATAGTTGGCCTTACAAGCATATGAGAAATTTGCACTGCTGCTTTGGGTAATAGTTAATGACTGCATTCTTCCTGTAATACATAGGGTTTTCCATAAGTAAAATGTGTGCTGTACCTCATAATGTGCAATGGATAAGAAGCATGCAACCTTTTCCTTGGACTCAACCTCATTATTACACATGCCCATTATCAAGTTACAGTCACCTGACAACATTGTGGGTCCCTTCTGGATTTCAATTAATCTTCCCAGCAACAACTGCAGCTCTGTCTATTTCTAGTAGAATATAACCTCTTACATTTACCCTTCACGTGCACATGGATCCATTAAAACAGCACATCTCCCTTGGTTATCCACATTTTTAGTTTCACTCTTAGAGTTATACTTTGTAAGATCAAAAAGGAAGATCTTCACATAACCCATCATATCAAGAAAAGTACTCTTTATCTATAACCTATTTTTAAGGGTTTATGTTTTACATAGCCCAAATTCAGATAAACCAGATGGCAGGGATAGCAGAAAAATCTACATCCTTTTGACAGGACAACCCATTCAATTAGTAGTATTAGCAGGAAGTCACACTGCTAAGGTACTTTTTTTCAGATGAGATGTTAAACTAAGCTACTATCTGTCTGAATTTAGCTGAGATGGATGTAAAAGTTCCAATGACATTTTTTTGAAATAACTAGGGAAGTTTTCTTGGTGTCCTGGCTAAATTTCCCCAATTTGTCTCAATACCACCTTGGGTCTTCCTTGAAAGTAAACATCTACCTAGTGGAAGTAACTTGATTATCAAAAAGTAAGTAAATAAATAAGCTATTAAGCAAACATTCATGACTAATCCCACGAGTAACCTGTAGACATTCCTTGTCTCATGCTTTTGTACTGCAAGGATGTATTTTGTGAAAATAGAAGGTACGGATATCAATTTTAAACATTTAAACGTTTAAACATCATCATAATGCACTACATTTTCTTCAAACAGAAGGAAAAAAACATGCTAAAATATAATGCAGTCCATTCCATAGAAAAGGCAAAAAAAAAACAAAAATGTAAGGTGTTGACACTGTTAAGAGACATTAAAGGATACACTGCCTGGTATGATTTCAACACCATTCTATTGTTGACTAACAAAAGCACCATTAGCACCCATTCCCACTTCATCCACTTAGCAGTGCTTGTGCGCTCATCTTCATTTCAGTTCTGGATGCCAGCAAAAATGTATATAATATAATCAATCAGGGACATTATGACATTAACTAAAACATATATATGCTTATAGTAAGTCTGCTTTGACCCTTGATATGATATATGATACCTTTGAACTTCTAACTTCTCATTTGAGCACCCTGACATCACTGATCTTAATTTGCTGACACAGCCTTTTCCTGCCACGTGCTCCACTAGCCCCCACTGCTCCATGAGGCTGCTATGAAAGACTCATAGGCCCTGATACCACATGGGATAGCTTAATGTAAGGAGATAATCAAACCAAAATTCATACATGAACAGGACCCAACCTCTTATACATGTCAGATTAATTATACTACCACCACTTCTCAGCAGTGACAATGTTACCATTCCTAACATCCTCAATACAGACTTTCATGTTCATCTTCTGCATCAGTCCTATAGTTCTAGGCAACTACATATTTAAAAAAAACAGTAGATTTTCTCTCATGTGCCATCACATTTTTCTTAAAATGAAAAGCAGTAAGCCATGTTTCAAGTAACATTTGCAAAGCTGTAAAGCAAACAGCCTGTTCAACACAGTTTGGATGAGTCCCAGTATAGTCACTTCAAATAATGCTGTCACTGGAAGCTTGTACTGCAGATTGCTTTAAAAACCTAGTAACTTGCACAACCTTTTTCTTCATGCACATTCTATATAAAGCAGAGTGTCCCACTTGTTTTTGTACATAGATACAGTTCTTTCTAGCAAATGTAAACCTCCATATTGTTTGAGGTGGTTGCTGCTTTTCTTCCTCAGACAGGAGCAATGCTACTGTACCAGTCCCATCATCATCTGTAGTGTAGCAAGCATCTTAGCTCAGAGAAATAAAGCAACTTCAATTTTTATTTGTACAATACAGTCACAAATGGAAGGAGAACATGAAGGCAACTCTTTAGCCTCAGCCCTTTCTAGAGCACCTGTGACATCCCTCCTCTGGAGCCTCAATCCTCACCACTGACACCGATGGGGAACTTTCACTTAGGGCAAAAATGAATGCACACAGTATTTTTACATCCAGCTCTCTGCACCTGGCACAATTTCCCTTAAGAGCACAAATGGAGCACACTCCAAACCTGGGGCTAGACTTCCTCTCCAGGCCCCAAATAAGACTCCACCTTTCTCTCTGCAGAAACCAGTGTCTGTGTTCCTGTTCCAAGTAGCTGATACACACTCTTAAAGATTTGATTTACACACACACACACACACACACACACACACACACACACACACACACACACACACACACAGCTGGGAAAGGATGGCACAGATTTACCAGCTATGCCCCCCTGGCCCAGACTATAAGGTAGATTCACTGCCACCAGCCAGCTACTTTCCGGCTCTTACCAGGGTACCCAATTACTCTTAGTAAAATTAATACTATAAAAATGGTAATGTTAACCAAGCAGCAAGACTTTCAGGACCACAAAGTCCACAGTGCCAGCAAATAAATGCAGTTACTCTCAAGGGTTAAAATATTTTCTAAAAGACCAGTCACAATGAAAAGTTTAAATATATTTAATAATAAATAATAAATCAGAAAACATGAAAATACTAAATATCTATTTATGATAAACAACAAAGTTTCAATTCACAGGAAATATAAAAACAACACAGATGAAAGATTCAGACAGATACAGCAAAACAATATTTAACTAGTCTCACTATATTTTCCTAACTGACTGAAGAATTACTGTTCCCTGCTTACTTGCCAGAGCAAGACAAGATGAAATGGGTGAGTGGTCTTTGTTTTCAGGTTCCCAAAAACAGAGCGCTGAGTGTCACTATCACATCTCCACTAATATCTAAAATAATTTCAGTGCTGGCTATAGAATGACATCACATTTAGTCACCTAATTCTGTGGTTCCCACACTACCCCATTGACTAGAAGCTGAACCAGGATCTAGCACAAATGTGTCACAATACACATCTAGAGCTTTGCTAAGGCATCTGGAAGCTATAAAACCATTCCAGTACTTTCATCCTTCCTGGAGATACTAACCAGCTATTCTCTGGCACCCCAGGGTAGCAATTAGTTCACCACTTAGGACAATAAGAGCCCAGGCCTTTCCCAGACATTGCATCTCTGGCTGCATTCAGGCCTGTGAGACAAAATCTTTATGGCCTAAACTAAGTCATTTAATTTGTGGCTATTTTTCTTAAGGTAAACTGAGCTGAGTTTAACCGAATCCCTTCCAGCATCCTCTGTTAACATATATACACTTCCTGAGTTACAACAGTACAGTCTGTTATAAATGTGTATTTCTTTTCTGTCCAGCAAGACACACTGTTGATACATTTTTGACACAAACACATTTACAAATACATTTTTAGCACAAGCATCTGTACAAATCTGTTTGATATACAAATGACATAAAATTCTTTACAAAACCCCAGCTTGCTATGTTGGCATCTGTTACACATGCACTGCCCTACTCTCTCTGGCATAGCTGGCACTACTTCACATCATCACAGCACCTATCAAATGAATATGTTTCCATTTGCTTCCATCTTATTAATCAACAACCTTACTTTCTAGGGTTTCCACATGAGTCTCTGATTATACGAATTGCCATTCAGCTCCATCTGAGTGATTGGATATTGCTGTTTCCATTTCCCTTGTCTTGGTTAATGACTGCTCCATAAATTCATTCAGCTTATTATTTCAGGTTCATTACATTAACCATAGCAGCAGACATGGGGCTGGATTCCGCTATTTCCAATTCTATTCCACTGTATACCACTGGGCTGACAATAGACTACAGGTCCTTACAGTGAGAGAAAAAACAGACATTTTAACTATTTCAATTTACTTTTTTTTCATTGCTCATTAGGTGCTTCTTCATATTGCTTGTAAGATATTTGCACTTTGCCTTCGATTTAGCTGTTGAATTACACCACTTTTTAATGTGTTATTAGGTGGAACTCATAGAGTTCACTCCTACATCCCTTGCATTTCAACTGGAAGTTCTTATTTTCTTTTATTTACTGCAGTCCCACCTCTTTTTTTCTTCTTCTGCTTTTTGATGGTTATTTTGGACTTGAAACCAAGACCATCAGCATACCATGCTGGTGTCACTGCCACTGGATCAACAGGAGCATCTGGCTAGGAAGGTGTTGAATTTTCCCTTAATTGTCTTATGTCTTCAGCTTGGAAACCCCCCCCCCCAACATGGTGGTTAAGGTGAAATTCCAAAAACACACACACACACACACACACACACACACAAAGCCCTCTGTTTAGGTGTTGTTAGAATCATAAAAGGAAAAGGATAGTATTAGCTCTGTTGTGGGTATGTTCAAGTCCACTATGATTCTAACAATGCCTAAGCAGAGGCCTTTCCCTGTATTTGTGTGAGTGTTTGTAATTTGACCTTAAGCACTATGCTGGGATGGGGAGTGCTAGCGAACTGGGCAAGGCTTTTGAGGGGAAAACCCAACACCCACCTGTCCAGAGGCTCTTGTTGCTCTAGTGGTGGTGACACAGAACACTATATATCTTTGGTTCAAGTATTAAATCAAAACTGATATTATCCTTTCCCTTTTATGATTTTAACTGCCTAGACAGAGGGCTTTCTGTGTGTGTGTGTGTGTGTGTGTGTGTGTGTGTGTGTGTGTGTGTGTGTGTGTGTGTGTGTGTGTGTGTGTGTGTGTGTGTGTGTGTGTGTGTGTGTGTGTGTGTGTGTGTGTGTGTGTGTGTGTGTGTGTGTGTGTGTGTGTGTGTGTGTGTGTGTGTGTGTGTGTGTGTGTGTGTGTGTGTGTGTGAGTAAGTGATTTTACCTTATAATGGTTAACAGTCTTCCATATTTGGCTCCTTCATGCCATCTGACATTCTTTCTTCCTTAATTTTCCCCCATTATCTGTACCTCAAGAACCTATTTTCTACCTCCTTATCTTCACATTTTCTTCATCATCTATAACTCCCTCCTTTCAATATGCTGCCAAGTGCCTCTCCTAATCCATGACTTCCCTTGTCTTTCCCCCTTATTTTGTCATATATTTTCCTATCCATTATTTTTACACTTTTAATTTTTCCATATTACCATTTCATTCTATTTTTCATTAGTGCGCTATTATTCATAGTATTTAACGTGTTCTCATCTTGAAACCCTAAGTCACTCTCTTTATTGAAAAATTACTCACTCATCTAATTTGTTGTATCATGCAGTTATTCTTCCATGTTCCTAGCAGTCTGTACAACCATCTGTCTTTCCTTCCTTCTAACTCTAGAGTCACACAGTATGTTTTTATTACCTGCACATAATTTATCTTTTACTTTTCCTGATTTTCAGCTTTCCTTATCTCAGCTGGGATGCCATCCTAAAATCACTTTCTCATTAATGGCTATCCAGTTGCCTTAGATGCTCTGCCACTTATTTTTAATTCACCTTCTCAAAAGCCTGCTTCTCTCTTACCTCTAACATACCTATGCCACAGTCTTGAAGACCAGGATGGGCAGAGCTCCTTAATAAACCAATGCACTTTTTTTTCTGTGAAAATCACAGCACTGTACAATAGCAGTTTTTGCATAAAATTTGTACCAGATACTTCAGCCATGACAGTTGGCTTCTGCATTCCTGACCAGAGTCACACAACAAAGACAAGCCGTAGAAGTCCATGGTAGTGTCGCCACTTACTATTTGCTTTGGATCCTTTTAAATCTCCTTGTGAGTTGCTGTTCCTAGCATTACATCTTAAAATAAGGATAAAATAAATTTTTGGTAGATGACAATACCAAAGCAGCATAGAAGCAGAAGCAATTACTAAGAGGGTATTAGCTATATAGAGCACCATTAATATTTGACAAATCCAATGTGTATTTATGTATGCATGACTTCAACAAGATGACAAGAAGATTTGTGTATCAAATTGGAACTAAACTAATTCTGCTGAAACAGGTAAAGGTTAGATATAAGGCACTATACACATATTATAGTTATATTCTGTTTGCTGCTTTATATAGAAGCCCACATGCACAGTTCTGTTCAAAGAATGAAAATTTATAAAACTATGTATGCAAAAAATGCACTCTGTGGTTTCATACTGACAACCCCAGAACAGAGAATATGAAGACTTAGAAAATGAAATTGTTATTAAAATAGAATTATGAGCTTCACTTATTCATATGAATATTGCTGATGTACTAGGCTTATTGCCAAATGCACGGCCAAATAGCCTGTGCAAAAGTACATACTGCCATTTTATAATGTCCTTGGAATGTCATTTTAAGTAAATGATTCATACAAGAGTGCAGTCATTTTACTGACTACAGGGCAAATGAAGATAGCCAGGTTTCATTTAAAGGGAAACTGCAGCAATTCAAATGAAAGCAAAATTGATGGTGACCCATGCCAGTTTTGCTGTTTTTATTATGTTTTAAAATTGGCTGCACTGTTTTAATCACTAATAATTATTTTATATGGTTACCAATCTCTTAGTGTCTGATTACAAAGAAATAATGTATAGACCGATTTTGATATATGGCAGAGTACAATTCATTTGACAAAGAGAGTACACAACATTTGTGTGTGTGTGTGTGTGTGTGTGTGTGTGTGTGTGTGTGTGTGTGTGTGTGTGTGTGTGTGTGTGTTTGAGCACAAAATATATATATATAGATGTGCAGAAAAGGTTATATAAAAACTTGAGTGACAGGTGGTAGTAGAAGCAAAATCAAGTCTTTACAGCATAATGCATTCTCAAACTTAACAGTCATCTTCATAAATCTGTTGGATTTGGTAGTTTGTTCATGATACAGCTTTCTTTCTGCAATTCCTATCCTCATTGCAATGTTAATATAAAAAGACATCAATCACTAAAACAAATTTGCTGATTTGCATGGTGAATTGAAACACTCACTGCATTCATTGTATTTTTATGATTGCTTATTTTTTTCTTTTCTAATTCTTCTTTTTGCAAGAAAATTATATTGAAACTGTGGTGAGGCTAAGAAAAAAAGAAAGAGAAAAAAATGCAAGTGCACAGAACAGCGTATGAAAAGCATGTTAAAGGGAAAAAAAGATGTTTATTTAGTTGCTTGGTATAATAACGTAACATCATTGTTTGGGAAAAACTCCTATGTAAAGCTGCTTTAAATGGCAAAGTGATAACCCTTACAGATTATAATTTGTCTTTTGACAGGATGTAATACATTTTGGATATCACTAGTCATCATACTATGGATTTTATATTTTCTGGTGGTCATTGGTTTAGGATCGGATAGCTTTTCATTAATGCTTATAGCAGATTATTGATAATTCCTATTATAGATAACAGTATAATTAGCACACTGATAAAAGAAGATGCAAGAACACGAGAACATTCACCTTAACTATTTCTACCTTAATAATAATAATGCAAAATCATTTTATCACACATCACTTTCTATAGCTGAAGGACATTACCTATTAAAATTAATGCTGTAGGCATGTTATTTGATTATCTGTTAAATCTCACCATACACGGGTGCAAGAAACTGTAACTTTATTGTTTAGTACACTCTCCTATATCTGGCATAGCTGAAAATTAATTAATTTCAGTATTATTTAAAAACAAATGTCTGATAATGCAAACAATTGTACATTACACACACACACACACACACACACACACACACACACACACACACACACACACACACACACACAAGCACACACATACACATACACAGTGTGTAAAACCTAATAAAGTGTTCATCAACACAAATCACCGGACAATCTGCATAATCATATTCATAGTAATTTCATATTCTAATTTAAAGCCAAGCTCAGGTTTAACATTGAAGTGCATTTCTATAAACAGGCAAAACAACAAAACAGGATTCTTTCACTGCCAGTTTAGAGTACTAGCACTGAAAATGGAGCTGTTAATCTGTGAGGTGAATGATAACTATAGAAGGTTTTACAAATGTGGAAGGCCTTCATCATTATGAGCCTAACCCTACTTTATTACTACAGCTACTAGGGGAATTCACAACTATCATTTTGTCTTATTTAATTGTTGCCTATGCATTAAATACTCACTTCAGCAAAATATAGCACATTTAAATTATACAAGTATGTCACTTAAAATCACATTGTTTCTAATTTGCTCATCTGGTTTGTTTCCAAGTTATGTTATCATATGTCACTCTACCATGCAATATTACATCGTTAAATTATTATTGTTCTTATTCTGTCTTGCAGATTTCTCCCCAGGACTCCAGTGAAAATGAAACTTCCCAGATTGCCATTTTTAGTTTATACATCCATATAAACAAACAAATAGATAAAATACATAGGTGTGACTCTGGACTACAGAGGTGATCAATGTCCTTTGGGTAGACAGGGCTTTTATCACTTTAGGCTTAATAGGTGTGAAACATTATAACTGACCATCTAGTCTACCCTAAAGTCCAGTACTGGCTATACACTACTTGCATGATGTGACTACATCTTAAAAGCCAAATAATATTAAGGCTTTGTCATTTCATATGAAGGAGGTGATAGTGGTCTACAGTAGGTGGTCCTAAGTGGAGTACTGCCATCAGTGTTGGGTGACATGGCTGAGCTTCTGGATGGTCCCTATGACTGCAAGCCTAGTATGAACCTATGAGGTTGTTATGTTAGTCAGTTTAAAAATGCTAAAATCTATGGGTCTGAGTTACCAGCTCTTCAGGAGGGACCATGTGAAGGATCCAAGTGGTACATTATCAGAAGAAAGAGAAGGGTCTCACAAACATAAGCAGGGATAGCTTGCTGGTAGTAACAATTCTGTGGTTTAGCACCGTCAGTAAGATAGCCAGTAAACATTGCTTATCACAAAATGCAAGGTATGGGCTAAAATTTAACCCCAGCCCTCATCTACAAGAATTTGCAACAATCATGCCAGCTACAGCCATATTTTGTTACACTGCACATGCCCTTACATCTCTGAAGGGCAGGTGTTGGCTATAAGGGCCTTAGTATAGTATCTTAGTATAACAGAAGACTAGTGGAGGGTTTCACATGCATAACAATTAAATATCATTTCACACCATAGCTTGCATAGGTTAACATACCTAGTTATGTGTATCATGCATATGTTCAGATATTACTAATTGAGTATCAGTTAACATTGCTTTAAAAGTAGAGTGAAATCCTATTGACAATCTGTTGTGCTTTCTTCAGTTTGCTGTGCATTGCTTCTAATAGTTTTAATGAAATGAAACTTCAGACTATGACAGTTGGAATGTTCAGCATTATATTACTTCACCATTTCACCATTTTATATATATATATATATATATATATATATATATATATATATATATATATATATATATATATATATATATATATATATATATATATATATATATATATATATATATATATATATATAAACAAGATTGATTGAACAAAATGATTGTAAACTATAAAGGTAAGGTTGAACCCAAAAAAGTCAACTACCATAGGACCATTTCTTTTCCAAATGTGCATTATCAAATTCCAAACATGTCTAAAAGAGCACAAAATAACCAAGTTCAAAATCAAAAGCAAAATGAATCACAAATAGTACACTATCAAACTAAAATATACACTGATGTTAAAAATCTAACAATGAAAAGCAGTCCTGTAATAATTTAAAAGTTTTTATGATATTCATTTGCAAATTCTAACACTAACTTTTTGCTGTTTGTGACTGAAGGGGAGTCAGATCCCATCCTGACACTTAACAGGAATAGGCAAAGAACCAGTCCTGGATATTGTCAGTCCATCAAAGGGTGCCCGCATACTGTTACACATGCACACACAGCCATGGGAAGTTTAGAGGTTCACCAATTCACCTTCAACATGTCTTTGGGGTGCGGAATGAAACCCTGATTAATACCAGTGCAACCTCACTTAGGTCAGGGAAGACACAACACAGAAGGCACAGCTGGGATATGAATAAATGAATCAAGATTACTTACATGTTGTTGTTGTCTTTTGGCTTTTCCCGGTTATGGGTCGCCACAGCAGAACTCCGGTCCACTAATGACTGACAGTAGATTTTCACGGTGCCGAGTTGCCAGCTCGATGCCCAACCTTCAATGAAGGCATGGCCATTCACACATGTCTTTCGGAATGCCACTCAACCCGTGGGGAGGACATGCAGACTCCACACAGAAGACACTCCCCGCACACTAGCTGAGAATCGAACGGGAAAACCTCTTGCTGTGAGGCAACAACTGGGCCATTAATTATTTTGTTTCAGTGTGTTTTTGAAAAAAAATAGTCAAAGGTTCATAGGTAAGTACTAAGCAATCAGTCTGCAGACCATTACAAACTTAGCCATAAAACTCTATTCAGTAGTTCCCTCTAGCCTCAAGAAGGGCAAGCAAAGATAGGATAGGCAAGGGGAGAATTTGAAGCTGCTTATCCAATTATCTAGATTTATCTTGAGGGTGACAAGGGTGCAGATGTGCTTGGCATGTAGTAGAAATTTGTTCCTGAGGGAAGGAATATGTTGGGATATAAATCTATCACACCAATGTGCCTTGTTTATCCGTTGATGATGTTTTAGTGCCTTTAATCAGGTATATAAAATACCATTTGTTCTACAAAGAATTAAAAGTCTATAAGAAAATGAGTGCAGAGAGATGACTGCTAATCTGTCCTGATAACTAAAATTTTTGAGGGCACTGATTTTTTTTATTTATTAATCTGAGATCTATCAAGTTGAGTGATATCTTTAAACCAATACTTGTGAAAAGTGCATTATATTCAGTAATGGGTCTGATGAGATATGAATAATGGGGAATTAAGACTTCTTTGGATCTAGTAGATATGCCTTTGGAAATTACATGAGACAGATAAAAATGCCGTGGAGACGTGATGGTCAAATCATGTATTTAATTGTACTTTCCTTCTGCAGAGTTCAGTTAGATATAGGCTTCTCTCATATTTTGTAAGATCTGATGTTTAGATTATATAAGATGCATTCTCCATCTTAGCAACTAAACTGTGGGACTCCATTCATCTCGCAATCTGCGATGTCCAAAGTACTCTGACTTCAGACAACAGCCCAAGGAACACCTCTTCACCCAATACAGTACAACTGCACTCACTCAGGTCATGTTACATGAACCCTGCAGTTCTCTCACACACCCTGTTTATCTCAGTTTCATACTTCCTTATCTCATCTTGTCAACCACTTTACATACTGTGTCTCATTCATAGTTCCTTCTTCTCTTTGCATATCTCTCACACTTCTTCTCCTTTCTACCCCTGTTCCCTCTGCATGCCTCTGACACACACACACACACACACACACACACACACACACACACACACACACACACACACACACACACACACACACACACACACACACACACACACAGACACACACACACACACATTTTGGTATGACATTTTTAAGGTGCTAATTGTAGGGATATTTTTTATCAAACTGTATGTAAATTTTGTTTCACAGTTGCTTTTGTAAATCACATTCTGTATTCTGAATTGCACAAATCCAGCATGACAGTTCTAGTGGTGATGTTTTACGGAAAGTGAGTTGGGCAAGTCCTAAATAATTGTTGAAAATAATGCTAAAAAGCATATTTTCATTTATTCATATTTGCAATAGAGCTATTATTTTTACATTTTCTGTGGTCAGCACAATATTAGTATA
Organism: Protopterus annectens; assembly: GCF_019279795.1. Lineage (NCBI taxonomy): Eukaryota > Metazoa > Chordata > Ceratodontiformes > Protopteridae > Protopterus > Protopterus annectens. The sequence goes on along the minus strand of NC_056731.1, from coordinate 1,448,656,195 downwards.
ACTGCTAATTATTCAGGGTCTTCTAGATGATTCATCACTGTGGTCATAGACATTGCCCTTTCCGTAAAGAACGAGGAATCTTTCCTGCATTGGAGAGCCTAATCTTGAGACCATCACCTTGATGACTGCTAATTATATAGGGTCATGTTGGATCCATCCCTGGGTCATATAAGTTTTCCTTACAATAAGGAATCAGGTACCTCTCATATACTGTTTTTTCTGACATTGATACCATCATTTTAACATTAGCATGATTTCTAGTCATAGAGGATCTTCCTGGTGATTTATCTCTTGGGCAAAGATGCTGCTGTTTCTGTAAAGAATCAAGAACCTGTCCTGTACTGGACTCCTAGTCCTGAGGCTATCAGCTCAACATTAGCATGACTGCTTATTATTTCGGTTCTTCTTGGTGTTCCATCCCTGGGGTCACAAACATTGCCCTTAAAAGAAAGACTCAGGCACATGTCCTGTATTGTTGTTCTCAACTCTGAGACTATTAGCTCATTAGCAGCATGACCACTAATTATGTACAGTACTGATTAGCTTGTTTTTCCAGCTACTTCTACATACTATTATGTTTTGGGACTGCACCTCAGCATCTGGCAGGTTGTGTTAATCAGTAGTGTCTGCTTCCCTGCCTCCCAGTGAGGTAGGTTTCTTCACACACTTTAGCCCAGGGCACTTTGAATTTCAGTTGGTCCTGTACTTTATTGAGTGCTTTCTCTTGATAATGGTAGTTCACTTACCTTTTTGAATTTCTCTATTTCCTGGTGATGTCTTTTCCTTTGGTGGAATACTGGTCATGCGCCACACTCGGACACTGCTTACCTGTACAGATTATTCTTTCAGCTTCACATGTGCAAACTGCTTAACTCCGCCTGATGCAGGCAGTGAGCCTTGTTTCTAAATTTCTTCAGATCTTCCTTATTCCTAGTCTATTTTTGTTTCTCAGACAATCTGCAGTGACAGAGTGATAGTAATTATTTTATTATCCCAAAAGTGTGCATAACCATAAACAGCTGTAGGTTCTCCTTCCTTGTTGCTTCCCAGTTCTACAGGACAGATATGATACAGCTGTCACTTTAAGTAAATATTTTTACTTCTTTTGCATATTGGCAATAGGATTTATTCATTCACTGTACCTTTTCATTTTATAGGTATATGTCTGGCTTCTGTTAGCTTGATTTGCATTCATGTTATCTCTACCTTCTTACTAATTTTGTATTACATGCATGTAAATGTTCCTTAGTTTTGAGTCTTGTATGGCTGATTGTGGCTGTTATTAATGTATGTTCCTAAGACATCCATGTTGATTGCTTGCAGCCTATGTAGTGACTGACTAGTGATTCATGCCCCTTGTAATCAAGGCTATTTACCATGTTGTCAGCTATGCTCGCTGAAAATGTTCTCTTTAAATTTTCTTACTGTCTTGTCAGTTATCTCATTCTGTCTGATTATACTGTAGCCGTACTTCCATCTTCCCAATTATTCCTATGAAGATTTGTTTTCCTGTTTCCCTACCCCAATTTTATTTTGATTCTTCTAGGTTTTATTGGTAGTCCATCCCTGGGGTGAATGGCACTGATTTTACCATACGTTATTGAGGTTTCTGCAGTTCAATATCAGTGTGATCACAGTTAGAGGATTAACCAGCTTGTTTTTTTGTCTAGTGCTACATGGCATTACATTTCAGGAGTACACATCAGTAACTTTAGTGCTGTACTAAGTGGCTGATCAAACTGAACAGTACTGTATGCTTCCCTACCTGTCTCACAGTTTCCAACCCCCCTGAGGCAGTAGCTTTGTTCCCATACATATTTTCTGTATATCTTGGTGCTGCTATTCTTATGGTGGAATACTAGCTCCCCCAACTCCTGGAAATTGCTTATTTGCATAGATTGGAGTCTGCTTTCTGCTACAAATACAGAGACTGATTAACTTCCTCTAATGTGGGTGGTGAAGTATGTCCAGCTTTGCTGCCCTCCTTCCTCCATTTCTGCATGACATTAGGAATCCAAGCCTTTAATGGGTCATAATCACTTACACTTTTTCTCTCTGACATCCCTGCCCCTTAAAGACATACTCATCTCTATGAACCAGTACTGGAAACAATCAACTTTCCCTACCTAGAAACCAAAAGCAAATTGTGTTCATAATTCTTCCTGTCATTTGCGTTATTTACATAACACTTCTAAGCTGCTGGCAAAATAACAAGATCATCCTATGCTGTGATTCAGACCTAGACTAGTATACCAGCAATGTTCCAGATTTCATCTTAATATCTCCTGACAACTGCCTAATTTGTAACTTCCCTACCTCATAAACACACTTCTGCTTATTCCACCTGTCATAAATCCCCAATTCTTTTAACACCTGCCACTTCAACGACACTCTGTTTCAATACTGTGACCCTCTTGCACTTTTCTAGTCCTTCGCTTCACACTACCTAACCTTCCCACCCTTCAGGGTGAGATTGCATCTACTTGTATTTCTAGTTCTGTTCACCTTACTACCTGCTTCTCCTGCCATCTAAAACATACTTCCAAGTGTTCACTTGGAACCATCTAAGCCTACCTTATTTACATCATCTCCCTTCAGCACGCATACAACACCCCTTCCCTCTCCATCATCTCTTCACCTTCTACCCTAACTTCATTTTCTACCACTTCAGCTACCTTATCATTAACTCACAAAGTGCTCCCCTTAGATATATTAATCTCTCTAGAGCCTTTACAATTCCTAACAGTTACCACTCCCTACTCCTTTAATGCTTTGGTGAGCGAAATTCAGGATACTAATTCAGACAGTGAAAAAAAACTTAACTCTCACTTCAGTTTAGATCTAATTAAATGCAAGTGGCATTCTAAACAAATTAAAACAAATCCACTGTTTCCCCACTGTTTCCCCACAATCCAGAAACCAGACATACTTTCTGTCACAGAATCCTCATCAAAAACAAATACACAGAATTTATCTTCTCGCCTAAAGGCTACAGATATCTGTCCAATGGTATACTGGGTATCAGAATGTGAGAAAGAACACTGTTTCTCATTGTGGATAATATACTCACAACCCACTATGGTCAAAACATTTCTCAAAATGATCATGCTCCTAATTAGTTAGCCATTTCCTATAAAACAAACACACCCCTCTGCCATAGCTTATTTCCCCCCTACCAGAACTCATAAACAGCATTCCAAAAATCACTAGCTCCCAAAGTGAAAACATAATTCTCTGAAAACTCAGCATAAACCTTCTTAACCCCATAAATTCAGATATTCTTAACTTCCTAACATCCAATGACCTAACTCAGCTAGTCTCAGCATGCACTTGACCATACCTTAAATCAGAGAATCATTCTTTCCTGGACCTGGTACTAACCAAGATCCTTAACAAAATATTTAACCTTACCTCATGCCTCAACAATTACTGATCACTGCCCAATTGCATTCTCCCTAAAAGGATCCAAAGTTGACACCTCTCCCTAATCTCTTCAGATATAAATCAGGCAAAAACTTTAAAGTCTTCCATAATAAACTACCACAGACAAACTGGGATCATCGTCTAACCCTCCAAGACCAAGTTTGCCTGGCCACTACTCTCGCTAATGTTCTTCTGTAACGCATAAAATAAATACTACCCCAAAAGCACACATCTCATTTCCCAAAATAATAAAACAATGGATTGCAGAAGAACTTAGAACCCTTTTCAGCCTGAGGGATGAGGTCTTGCATCAGTGGACATCTATCCTATAAATAGCTAACAGATATTGATGTGTGCTTCTAAGAAAACTTGCTAAAAATAACTAGAAGGTATTAAGTCAAGTTTGAAAGTGTCACCCAAAACTCACTCCATAATTCTTCAAAAATTTCTAGAATTTAGCAAATGAAATTAAAGACAACCATTTTAAATGATCCAGCTGTAACCACTTGCATTTTATAATCCTCAGGTCCCCTAACAACTTTTGACTTTCTTATTGAATTCTCATTCACTCCACCACTAAGACAGTACCCATTTCCCCATCTCCATCAGGAAATACTGTCCCAAATTCACACCCTTTAATTCAGATAAAAGAAATCCAGAGATAGGGAAGTTTTCCTTAACAAATTTCCTTCTGATGCATCAGAGGGCCTCCTCCCCTGCATTTATTAATCTTTGTCAGGATTACATCATATATACCTCTGAATGGAAAACAGTCATACTGAAACCCATGCCCTAAAGCCTTAAACCCACTTCCACAGACTATTGACTAATCTGATTTCATCCTTTCCTAGCCAAAATCATTATTTTTTCTACAATCATGTCTCTAAACATATTAAAACTCACCCAGTGTTATCACATACAGAACATGGGTTCTGGGCTGACAGGAGAACAATGACTGTACTCTGCACAGTAATTGATGATTTACTGCAAAACATGGGCAGAGCATTTCTCATGGGTACTGCTTTTATTGACATCATCAAATCTTTTGATTTAGTTGATGACAGTTAACTTTTACCATCATTACAATCCTTTGGGATAAGTGCCAGAGTGCTTGAGCAGTTCAAATCCTTCCTGCAGAGTAGATATTTCAATGCCCACATAGGCTTCACCACCTGGTCTTTAGCCCTCACCAGGTGTTCCTCAAGGCTCAGTTCCATATCCACTTTTGTCTTCTCTGTCCTTTAACAAACTGCCTTCCACCAATCCACAAATACCAATAATTCTGTACATGACCTGCTATTTCTTTACAACAGCCTCTAGAACCATCACTTTATACTAGACACATAGAAAATGAAAATCATGCTCTTTGACAACAAGTCTTGCGGCATAGAGGGATAAAGCCCTGACTACAGCCTGACAGCCTGGGTTTGATTAGTGGCTTGAGTGACTAACAGAGCAGAAGGGAGAGATGAGTGCCCATCCCGAGTTGGGTAGTTCTGTTGGCATTCCCTGTGATGAACTCTAATGACAGCTGGGATCTCATGATGAGGTGGATATGGCTGAGTTGCCCCAGTGGCAGGGCAATACACCACATCTCATTGCATGCCTGCCTCTTGGACAAAGCCATGCATACCATACTGGAAGTCATGGGGTAGGCCACTAAAAGTAAAAAAAAAATAGGCTGAGTGGATGTGGCTAGGCTCCTAGGACACTCTTAGAATCTACTGTGGCCCCAGCTGCATCAGAGCAAGTGCAGGGCCCAAAAGAAGTTGGTACTCCTGGCAATAAACATGAAGCACTGGGTAAAAGGTCATAGGATGATAGAGGGGAGCAAAAAGTGCTCCAAAAAAATCATGCTCTTTAGCATCAGAAGTAGACTAGTAAAGATCGTATGTAACTTGTCTTTTCAATTCAGCAACTCAGAAACATTAGAAACAATACATTTCAAATATTTAGGTACTTAATTAAACAGTTCACTAAGCATCTAATATCACATTCAAAATTGCAACTATCAACTTTGCTAATCTAAAAAAAAATCTCACAATTTATATTTTCTAGCACTATAGAACAGTGACAGGCAAAAGTCAATTATTGTACAATCTCTATTTAACCACTACAGCCTCAGAAAATAACATTTATTAAATTCAAATCAATTAACTTACTTAAGCCTAGAATGCCTTTTTTGTAAACTTCCAGTTCACACCCTAACTGCCTTATGGTATACAGAACTTCTTTGGGTATTACTTCTTTAACTAAGTGACTTACCAGCTAATAATGCACAGTATTAGACACGTCAAGGTGTTATTAACAAAATGACACTAAGATTGTTGGTCTTAGATGTCCTGCAGTGGAGAAATTAATCGTTGTCACTTATTATATAGATCTACATGTTATTGAAGTGTTTGGTGTGAAACATCAATGCTGGGGACAGGATAATTCGCTGTCAATGCTGGTTTATATCACACAATACTGGAAATATTGCTAGTTGTTTGCTAGTAATTATGAATATAAGCAATATTTCCATATGTACTTAATACTTCAAAAATGAGTGACTTACAAAATGTTGTATGATATTAAGTGAAACCTTGGATGTTTTTGAAGTAAACTGTCTTTTGCACATATTGACAGATGTCCAGTATTATTTGTTTTGCTAATTATACAATTAATCATATGTTTTTACATTTCTGTAATTATCTCAATAAAAATGCACTTATAGATGAATTTCTTGTTGTCATGCAAAAGGTTATGCATGGTCAACAAAAATGTTCTAACAATATTTGTCTAGGCTGTACAGTTTTCAAGATATGAAAATTTGTTTGCAAAAGTTTACAAAATCAAAAGCTGAAGCAACAAATGGAAAAGGATGTATGCAGCCCTCAAATGAATGCCAGTGCACGAAGTGAGTGAAAATACTTCTTTTAATGGACCAAATAAATCAAACAAAACACAAATACATTCACATTAAGCACTTTCATCCACGCTGTGGTGGACTTCATCAGAATGCATAACAACTGTTTTTTAGAGTATTTAAAAGTCTTTTGGCGCTAACAGTCACTCCAATCTCCAAAATTTAAAGTGACCAGTGCCTATATTAACAGTTCGTATAACCACATACGAAATTACAAATTCCCTACCAATTCAACTGTAAATTCATAGACTAAAATAAATAGGTTCATAGGTTCATAAGTTGGTACTAGGCTATCAGCCCTAGGGCTTATATAAGCCTAGCCATAACAATTCCCTGGCTATTTCTTCCCACACTATTTACTTCCCTGGACCCCTGTCTAGCAGGGCGACTGACGTGATCCCCAGGGTGAATTTCCTTTCTCCCATCCAATCGTCAGGGCTCCTTTTGAAGAGGGCCAAAGAGGCACTCTGCTTGACATGTATGGGCAATTTATTCCAGAGTCTGGGGAGTCTCTGGGTCAGGAAACTATCCCTCCAGCATGTTTTGTTTATTGTGATGACAAGGTTTAGATCCTTGGAGTGTGTGGCTCTGAGGGATTGGGATTTCTTTAAGTGTAGCATGTCCAGCAGCTCTGGGTTTGACATGGCCTTGTATGTTAAGCAGAGATCGCCTCTGAGTAGACGATATGTGACAGAGTATAGCTGGAGTTTTTTAAGGCGGTCAGCGTAGGGCATCTGCTTTTGGCCTGTGATTCCTTTAGTGAGGTATTTCTGCGGCCTTTCCAGTTGTTGCAGATGTCTTGAGAGGTACATACCAAACAGGGCGTTGTATTCTATAATGGGTCTAATGAGGGATGAGTACAGTCGGACAATAACCTCCTTTTTTCTGGATGAAAAGCCCTTAGTGATGAGGTGTGCCACATAGAAGGATTTCCTGACTGTTGTGGCGATGTGGTTATCGAAGTTGAGATCACTGTCCACCTGTGTCCCTAAGTCTCTTATCACATTTTTGGTGTTTAGTGTGCTGCCACCTATATGGTAATTCACGGGTACATGTTTTTTCTCAAAGGGGATAACTATACACTTCTTGGCATTGAGCTTGAGACCATGGCTCTGGCACCAAGCATCTGTTTCTGTAAGGCCCTTTTGTAGACTATCCACATCATTTGGGGATTCAATAATGGCTCCCAGTTTGCAGTCATCTGCGAACTTTGTTAGCCAGAGTCCCTTAGTGTTGGCCTGTACTTCTGAGAAGTAGATGCCAAACAAGAGCGGTCCCAGGACTGAACCCTGAGGTACTCCACTTGTCACTTGTCTGGAGCTGAATTTGGAGTCGGCTACTTTTACAGTGTGGGTTCTATCAGTAAGCCAGTTAGCAACCATTGGGTGACATAGGGATTAATGCCGAGCTTAGTAAGTTTATCTATGATTCCAGAGTGGGGGGTGGTGTCAAAGGCCTTGGCAAGGTCTAGATAGGCTGTGCGAACCACCTTACCCTTGTCCATGGCTCTGGAGACTGATTTGAAGAAGTCAATCAGGTTCAGGAGACAGGATCGGCCCTTCATGAACCCACACTGGGTGGGGTCCAGTGTTTGAAGGTTGCCAATGTCTTTGTTTATAAGTTCCATGATAATATGCTCCATGGCCTTGCAGATAAGGCTCATCAGACTGATGGGACAGTAGTTTCTGGGATCCAAGGTGGATCCCCCCTTGTGGAGTGGGATAACTGTAGCTCTGCGCCACTCAGTAGGCATGAAACCTGAAGTGAGGCTATGATTAAACATGACACTTAGGTGAGGTGCCAGTTCATATTGTAGTTCATGTAGTACACAGCCCAGGATGTCATCTGGTCCCATGGATGCTGTATTCTTAACTTTGAAGAGTGCGTTTTTTACCTGTGTGGCCATTATTACTGGAATTTGGCAATCTTCCGGTATTGAGATGGGCCATTTAGGGGGTGAGGGGGGGTGAAGTTGGCACTGAATCGATCTGCTAGGATATTGGCAATATCCTTGGGATCAGTATATTTAATTTCATTCTGTTTTAGCTCAGAGCAGATCTGAACATTGACATTTAGATTCTTGACATAGTTATAGAATGCCTTGTGGTTGTCTTTGGAATCTTTGGCAATTTTATTTTCGTAACTAGCTTTGGAGGATTTTATGAGGGATCTCAGTTTCTTACTGAGGCTGGTAAGGGAGTTTTTTGCATCCTGGGATTTTCCTCTTTTCTGCAACAGTTTCTTCCTTTTGTTGTAAAGTTTGTTTATGGCAGGGGACCACCAGATTGACTTCCTTTTTTGGATGAGAGCATATTGGTTCTGTTTGGGATGGCACGATTCATGCATGAGTGGATGTGCTAGTACAGTGCCTTAGTGTAGGATTCAGCAGTTGAACTTTCAGTTCCCGTCTGCATGGGTGTCATGAAGTTTGTCACTTCTGACTTGAGTAGCATGAAGTTGGCTTTGGAGACATTTTATATGGAGGTTTCCTTACTGGGGGGTGGGGGTGGGATGTGGATGATAAGGGTGATTAGCTTATGGTCAGACCTGATTAACGAGTGGGTGTGGAGCATCAATTTCCCATGTTGGTAATGACCAGCTCTAGGATATTGGAGCCCCTGGTGGGACTATGGATTAGTTGATCCAGGGCGATGGAATTTATGAATTCCAAGAACCGTTGGGCAAAGGTGTTGGTACACGAGTAGTTTTCCCAGTTAATGGCAGGGTAGTTAAAATTCACCCAGTATTAGGGTGTTTGTTTCTATCTTAATATGTTCCAGTATGTTTAGAAAGGTGTAGTGAGAATCTTGGTGCATGGTGGGGGAATCTGTAGCAAGCTACAATTTGGATTGCAGTCTTACCTAGTGTTAGTTGGACCTGGAGAATTTCAGACGCATTGTGTTAGGCAACTAGCCTGGTGGTGTGAATATCCTTGGTGAATATTGACACTCCTCCACCTTTAGTGTTTCGGTCCTGGTTTGGTGGCCGAAAAGTGTGGTAAGAGTTGTAGCCTGGTATTGCAGTGGTGCTCTCTGGAACCTTGAACCAGGTCTCAGTTACTGCACAGATATCGATGTTCTCCATTTTTAGGAGTGCCTTGAGAGAGTGCATTTTGAGGTTTAGACTTCTAGCATTGAGTAGCATTACCTTCAGATTTTGCTTGCTTGTACCTGTTATGGTGGTGGTTTTGTCCTTTGAACTTTGCCTAAAAAAGGCACTATAGGGGTGGCAAGAGCCTTAGCCAGTAACCTGAATCCCAGGGCAACAGGTGCAGACCATCTCTGGCAAAGAATCGTGGTCTGTCGATCATGTCATCCCAGGCAGAGAGATACTGGATCCCCTTTGAATGACACCAGAAGTTTAGCCAATTGTTGAAGTCAATCATTTTGTCCTTATATTGTGGTATCATTCTGGGCAAAGGCAGGATGCTACTCAGGGCTATGGTCATACCTGCCTGGGCCACATGATCCGAGAGCTCTTCCATGTCTCTTTTCATGTAGTGCAGGGAGGTACGTCTCAAGTCATTCACTCCCACATGGACAATGACAGAGTCATATTTGTACTTGTTGTGGAGTGACTTGAGTGCATGCGTTATGTGGCAGATCCTGGCACCCGACAGGCAGCTGACTGTAATTTTCTCCTTGTTCAACCTGGTAAGTGTGACATCAGTGTGCCGGACTATAGAGTCACCTATGACTAAAGTGTTAGGTACGTTGTCTTGCCTTAGCTGGGTGGCACACTGGTGTTGTGAGCTATGTGACACTTTGGTTGTGATTGGTGTTTGTTTGCGTTTCAGCTTTAGAGGTCCGTGTTGCTTGGGCAGGTTACAGTTAAGGGCCTCTACTTATGTGGATTTAGTGTTGCTATATGTGGGTGTTGGTGGTGTGGGTTTAGAAGGGCTATGTGTTGCTTGAGGTGTAGTGTGGGTGTTACCCTTCTCCTCTTGACTGTCTAGCACAGTCTTTGGTGGAGAGAGCTTTGTTTCCATTTTGGCTATGTAAGTGCATCTCTCACAGGTTGTAGTGTTGGGTGGTAGGAGGAGAGGGTTGTCTGTGTACAGGAGGCAATTGCTGCATTGCCCCAGTATGCCCAGATTCCCAGGTGGACAGGAGAAATCTCCGGAAGCTGACCCTTGGACATGCCTGGTTTGGTGCTTTTTTTTTTTGTAAAGTACAGGAGCTGTTTTCCCTTACTGTTAGGCTGTTTAGTGCCTACGATTAATTTGTCCTTATTAACAAGGAGAGTTAAGTGCTTGTATCAGTTTAAGGCTTTCTAGTGCTTTCCAGCAGGTATTATAGCAAATGCTAGTCACAGGGATGCTTAAAGGTAAGATGAAAAAAAATGCACACTGCAGTGTGCACTAGAGAAGTTAGATGTGAAAGTAGGTAACTTAAGTTTTACCTGTTTAAAAAGTTAAGGTTTAGTGGAGAATTACTATTTTTAAAATAGCAAGATGGATTGAAAGGGGTGGTCACTTTTGTATTCTGGTACTATGGAATACAGTAGGATGGCCAATGAATTTAAATAGTTGAAGGGGAGGGATTTCAGAAATGATGATTTTGTGATTACTCACACAAGCCAGTGAAAGCAGAGAGGAAATGAGATATATGGTCAGATTAACATAAGAGGCAGGCAACTATAAAGACATTGGTTTCTGCCTGACTCAGAAGAGACAGAGCTGTGGTCTCTTTTGAAGTTTTAATATGCAGTTAAAGCAGAATGCAAGTAAAACACAAAGTAAAGAAAACAAACCACAGTATTCAAAATATAAAAAGGCAATAAAGTAATACAAAATACAACAAATAAAAGCAAACTAACCTTTCCTTCACAGCAAAGTGTAGCAGAGTCTGGATGAGCCTTTCTGGTAAAGCATGCATATTAAATACATATTAAAAATGATGAATACATATAATTTGTCCACTTTATATACCTTCTCTTAAGATATTGTCACTAATATATTTCTTTACGTATATGTATTATAAAACAATACTAAATTGATGAAATTGATTATACAGTGTGAGAGGCTTATTACATACTGGCCAATAAAATCTAATAGAGTAATCAGTGCATTTCCTTAAGAAATCAATGCATTTCATAAAAAAATCAATGCATTGAAAAATGTATATCAGTACATTTCATGAAAAAAATATATATATGACCAATGCATATCATTCATTTCTGTAAATATCTCAATAAAAATGCACTTATAGATGAATTTCTTGTTGTCATGCAAAGGTTATGCATGGTCAACAAAAATGTTCTAACAATATTTGCCTAGGCTGTATAGTTTTCAAGATATGAAAATTTGTTTGCGAAAGTTTACAAAAATATAATTTAGGGCTTTTTTGCATTAACATATTTTAAAGTATTTATGGAAAAGACTATGAATGCACTGACTATTATCATTGTAAAGAATACTTCTTACTAATAACATTGCTATTTGTACAATTTTAACAGCTTTTATTAATAAAATATTAATATTTTTTATGCTTTTTAAGTTTTTTTTTCAGAAAATGCTCTGGAATGCAAGAAGTGTGTAGGTAGGTAGAAGTGTGACATTCCACAACACATTGGTGTTAATAAGTTAAAACAACATTTGTAGATTTAAAATTAAAGTACGGAGCTACAGAGCAACCAGGGCTAAAAAATATAAAATAATAAGGAGGTTAAAAAACTTGCATCAATGGCAGCAGCATATAAAAAGTCCATAAATCCAATGTCAAACTTATGTATAAAACATAGGTTTATTCAACAATGGTAAGCCCTTTCACTTAGGAGCTTCATCAGACCAAAAATATATATAAGACGAAAGAGCACATATATAAGAAACTAGGTAATCAATGCTAATTATTCAATTAAAATTCATTAAAGCTGTATACCCAAAACAAGTCTACAGTTACAGATCTATGTGTAAAAAATATATATAAAAATATATATGAAGCATTGGCTCAATCCCCATAATCGAGGTGAAGACACATAAATCTTAAAAATAAAATATATATATAAAATTAAGACTGCATAAAATTTCAAAAACAGTGACCAATTTATTTACACAGCCTCCTCCTCTTTAAGATGGGCTTAATAGATGCCCTCTCATTTAAGCCCTTACCTCTGTCCGTTCTTAAAATAATAATCCAACATGTTTCCCTATATTCAGTGTATGTTCTAACATCTCCCCCCTAATACTGGGTTTAATTACCTCCATAACCCTAAATTTAAAAGTGTGATGTACTCCTTGTTCAGTAACATGTTTCGACAGGGCGTTATTAGGGGAATTCTTTTTTATATTATACATTTGTTCCCTCATTCTATCACGTAATACCCTATTAGTTTTTCCCACATAAAACACCCCGCAGAATTCACAGTTCGCTAGGTATACTACATGGGGTGTCATACAATTGTGGACCCCTCTAAACCAAAAATCTTTATTTAAGTCTGGATGGTGAAACACTTCTGTGGTATTTATATAGCAACAGAAATTGCAAGATCCACAAGGTTCAGTAAAACCAAAGCCTATCTTTTCCATACCTTTTTGACTAGTACATAGAAGTCTCTTCAGATTCTTATGATTTCTAAATCTAAACCTAGGCATATTCCCTACTATATGGCCAATTGCATCATCAACCAACAAGATCAGCCAATATTGTTGGAACAGCTTTGTAACATAACTCGTATCGCTGGTATAATATAGTGGAATCTTGGTAAAATTAGTTACCATGACTTGCTGGACTTTCAAAGAAATTAGAGGGCCCATAATATGGTTTTGCTCCCACTGTCTCTCTAACTCTGCTCGAGTATACCCCCTATCTAGCAATTTATTTTCAATGTTAACTAATTCTAGTTTGAACCCAATCTCTGATGGGTTCATCCTAGAAGCTCTCATCCCTTGTCCTCTGACAAGGTTTTTAAAAATGTAACCGGATGCATGCTAGACCTGAAAAGAAAAGCAGTCCTGTGACAGGTTTTACGAAAAATTCCTGTGTTAATTATCCCTTGTTCCAACTTCTCAACATATACATCCAATTATTCTATGAAATTATAGGAAAACTGATATGTAAATTTCAAACATTCTATTAAACCATTCATAATTTCAGAGAAATCAACAAATTATTGATAATCCATGCCACAAAATAAACAAATCATCTACAAAACGCCCGTAGAACAAAACATGCTCTTTAAACTCAACTCGCGGGAACAACAAATCTTCCTCCCATTGGCTAGAAACATATTGGCGTAGCTATTGGCACAAGAAGTGCCCATAGCTGCGCCATGTTTCTGTAAATATACCCCATCCCCAAACATGAAGACATTATTGTTGAGTACTGTTTCTAAAAAGAAACAGATTAAATCAACCTGTGGAGCCGAATATTCACTATGCATATTTAAATACTTCTGCACATACTGTACGCCCAACTCATTGGGTATCATAGTGAACAAAGACTGTATGTCTAATGTGACAAATGCTAGACTATAGGTGTCTCCCACACCTTTCGAACACTCATAAAGGTCCACCAGAAATTGTTTAGAATCCTTCAAGACAGTTGGATTCAGGTTAATCACAGGACGCAAAAGTTTTTCTATATACAATGAAAGGGGTTTGGTGACCCAACCTCCTCCTGCAACAATGGGCCTCATGGGGGGATTAGTAGGATGCTTATGAACTTTGGGTAACCCCTGAATAATAGGAAATAATGGATTATTAACAACCATAAAGGCAAATAATTCATCAGTAATGAGGGCTGCTGTCTTAATATCCACAATATCATTCTTAACAGTGTGAATAATCCTATGCCCTTCATTAATCAAAATCCTGTTATAAAATGCAGTATCACTCAACATATTTTGCATAGACTCCTCATAAAATATCCTATCCATAACCACAATCAAACCACCTTTGTCCGCAGGGCGAATTACAAAGGCATTATTGTTTTGTAAAGATTGTAGGGCCTTCCTTTCCTTGAATCTAAGATTATGTCTCAGTAGTTTATTCTTAACAGGTGTCCTACTGTCATAAAACTGAAAAATCTCATCCTCTGTCAATTTACAATAGGCTTCAACTAAGGGGTGGTTCACCGGTATAAAACTACTGAGTTTCCTCAAATGTAAATTCTGTCTAGCACCGCTACTGACATTAGGATTATTATGGCCATAGATATGGCGTATCATAACATCTCTGCCGAACATTTTCAAATCTAGGATGGTGTCCTCAATTTTGCTCGGGCAGGTAGGTATAAAATTCAATCCTTTATACAATACATTATGTTCTTCCACTGTCAGTGTGGTATTAGAAATGTTATAAATCAATGAGGTTTCATCTTGCCCCACATTTTCTTTATAGTCTGATTCGTATGTAGTTCCCCTGATAATTTCCATTTGTACCTGCCTCTGCTGGTTGACCTTTCTCTCCACCCTCCCCTGTCTACCCAAACAGGCAATGGAAAAGGGAGTTCACCATTTATCCCATTAAAATTGTACTCAGGTATTCCATTAATACTGATATGCCTACCCTTGGTTTTAGGTCTAACTACACACTCAGGTTCACTGAGGACCTCTCCTGTGACTGAGGGATTAACAACTACAGTGGGGTATAAATTGTTACATGAATTCTTTGGACTGCTATCACATGTCCTAGTATTAACCCGTCCTCTGTTGGGTGCCATGTTTTGTTCTCCCATGTCTCCCAACTGTCTCTCAACACTATCAGGTGAGGTATTCACTGTAACTTCATGGATAGCTGTCTCCTGTCTATATTTTGTATTATTAATGGGACTATTATCAACATGTTTTTCCATGGTCACAACCTGGAGGACATCACTACTATCACCCTGAGCCCTCTGTGCATTATTTGCACTCGTTATTATCGGTGTCTCTCTTGTTGCAGATGTCACATTACATGAAACATTATTGACATTCACATTAGCAACATTACTCTTAGATGTATTCAAAGCATTAGAGTGTCCAGTATGAGGCCACATGAATACATGGCCTGCCCTGAAATCAGACATGTCTCTAATAATCTTAGTTTTCTTTTGTTCAATCAACTTCCGCTCGAATACTGCAACACTGTCCAACAGTCTCTCAAACAAAGGACCAAGTACATTCAATCGATAACTGTTAAAAAATTCATTCTGTTTATATTGCAAAGATGCTTTAAGTCACTCCTCCTCAGGCTTAAAGAAGTCAATGAGGAGCCTCATATAACTTGTGCTTACCTCAAGATTAAGCTTCTGCCATTGAGTCAATAGCTCCGGATATTGAGAGCCTTGGCTGGGCATGTTAAAAACATGCAACCCCCTAGGTATAATGTTCCTCTCAAGACATGCCTCAAAATTTAACCGCTGTAGTTGTAGCCACTTGAAATGCAGGAAATCACTTTCCAACTCATCTGGGTGGTTTCATAGACTTTCTAAGTCTTCCATCGCTCCATTGATGTCACCCTCCAGAGCCCGAGAATTAATACCCCATAAACTCTTAGCATTTCTCTCTAGGTATTGCACAAACCTCTCTGACAGAGAGTTTGGAACCGGGCTATGCCTCCCTGCATGCAATGAAGCCTCTGGTCCATTTGATACACTGGTATTCACCTCTCCAAGTGGATTATAGTCTAATTCTATGTCCAATGACTGTTCAGTAGCATTGTTCCCAACGGTTGCTAGCAAAAATAAGATAAGTACAATAGCAAAAACCACAATGACTGGCAAACCTTGGAATAAAAGCTCTGTAGTAAAAACTCCAAAAGCAAAAGTATAATAAATCAAAATTAAAGTATGGAGCTACGGAGCAACCAGGGCTAAAAAATATAAAATAATAACAAGGTTAAAAAACTTGCACCAATGGCAGCAGCATATAAAAAGTCCATAAATCCAACGTCAAACGTCTGTATAAAACACAGGTTTATTCAACAATGGTAAGCGCTTTCACTTAGGAGCTTCATCAGGCCAAAAATATATACAAGACGAAAGAGCACATATATAAGAAACTAGGTAATCAATGCTAATTATTCAATTAAAATTCATTAAAGCTGTATACCCAAAACAAGTCTATGGTTACAGATCTATGTGTAATAAATATATATAAAAATATATATGAAGCAATGGCTCAATCCCCATAATTGAGGTGAAGACACATAAATCTTAAAAATAAAATATATATATAAAATTAAGACTGCATAAAATTTCAAAAACAGTGACCAGTTTATTTACACAACCTCCTCCTTTTTAAGATGGGCTTAATAGATGCCCTCTCATTTAAGCCAAGGTTGTTATGCATGATTATTATTTAGTGTATCTACCTAATACCATGAAAGCAAAATTATTTCTCAATTATTAGTGGATAGCCGCAGACTGAACCCGAAAATGGTCCAGGAGATCAGCCTTCTACAATGGTTAACAAAGGCAACTAACTTACACATTAAATAAATAAAATAAATAAATAAATGATGGTATACTGAAATTTTTTCCAGCAAACTATAATGACAGTGTCACTATATTTTTGAAGTGGCAATAATGTTATTTACAGAAAAGATAGGTTCATAGGTGTTTACCAGGCTAACGATTACAAGGGCCTTTTTAAGCCTAGCCATATATCCCAAATCTCTGACAAGTTCTGATACCCTTGATAAGTGTAAGCATGGGCCTGGGAGATGAGCCATTTACAGGTTACCTGTTTGCATTAGAGACATAGGTGTCAAACCAGGGATGAATTTCTGGTTTCCCATCCATTGTCCAAGTTACATTTGAATTGGATTAGATAGGAACTCTGCTGTACATAGATGGGAAGCCTGTTCCATACATGGGGTACTCTCTGGGATATATACCTGTCTCTCCAACAGGTCCTATTTATATCACAGGCAAGGTTTAAGTCTGTAGAATGGGCAATTCTGGTGTTGTTTGTTTTGCTGAAATGCAAGAGGTCCATCAGAGTGGGGTCTGACAATGCTCTGTGTGCCAGACATAGATCTCTCCTCAACAGCCTGTAAGAGACAGAATGCAGGGATAAGGCCTTGAATCAGTCTGCAGAGGACATTTTAATTGTGCCCTGTGTTCTTTTAGTGAGGAACCTCTGTGGACATCCCATTTCTTGGATATCCCTGGTTAGGTACATACCTAAGGAGGCATTGTACTCAATGATAAGTCTGGTGAATGCCGAATACTGTGGAACAATGATTTCCTTGGACTTAGATGCCATTACTTTGTTTATAAGTTGGGCAACATAGAATGATTTCCTCAGATGCAGCTACCAGATGCTCTCTGAGAGAATTATTGCACAGGAATAATAATCCTCTATTGGCTTTTATGGATGAAACTCGCCCCGACCAAATGGGAGCCATTGACCATAGGTTGGTGGAGGTGAGCAAGCTTATGACATCTTTAGAGAAGAAGGCACAAACATATAAGATACTCCACTGGCAATGGCTAAGTTTTTATGCTTATCTGGAGGTGGGAATTGTACCTAGATGCCTGAGGATACTTAAAATGCCCAGTTACATGAATACATATCCTGACTTACTTGCAAAGTGGCAACAATTGAACTTGAAGCTAAGTGCCAATTATATGTTGTTAATGAATTACTTTTTTTCCTCTGTGGTGTCTGAGTTATTAACTGAGATTACCAAGTTGGAAAATGATATAACTGATAACTCTGCTTTCAACACGGTAACTTTGAACTATCAGAGCATGCTCAATAGATTAGCTAAACTTGATAACAGTTTAGAAAATACAAAGAAACGTAAACTAATTAGAGATCTGAATGACTTTAAAAATGGCCAGATTTTTTCATGGCTGACGGACAAGACTAATAACTTAGAAAAGAAAGTTACAAAGAGAGCTCTAGATCGCCTTGATAGCTTCAGTGGTGAAAGGATGGATGTGACCAATCATGGAGAGACCAGTCGGCAAGGAAACCAATCATTGACATCGGATTTGAATCATGCCAGCGTACTGGTGGTTCATCAGTGAATGATGTGCAAAGAAGCGAGGCTATTAGCGAATCATCTGTATTGCAAGCAGAGGTACTGATTGGTGCTAAGCAAGTTATATGTAACCAATCAGTGCACTCTCAGAGTCTACAAGATATCCAACAGTTGCAGATCCTTGAGATGGGTTCAGTAAACAGCTTTACTTCCAAGAATACAGGAGTAAACGCGACAATGAAGCAGAAGGAAGATTTTTTTTAAGGTTAACCAAAGCTGTGGTTCTGAAGCTACCCAAAAAAGTGGAGCAGAGATCCAGGTCAGGCTCAATAGGGAGGTCGGGACAATGCTTGCAGTCGCTGAAATGGAAAAACAACAGTCCTCAAGGCTTCAAGAAAATGATGCAACTGAAATAGGTACTGTAATGGGGAATATTTTGAATTTATCAAAATATTCAATAACCGTAGAGGTTATACATATTCTTGAAAAAGGTCTGCAATTTATACCGAGTGGGACTGACAAGATCTCAGATGCACTTATTGATTTAAAGTTGTTCATAAGGAATTTGAACTTTTATTGTTTAAAGATTCTGGTTCAAGTTGTGTCAATAAATGTAAGAGATCAAGCACATTTATTCCTTATAGCTTATCTATTGTCTCTGCTTTTTATGATTTGTGTGAAGCAGAAATTAGACAGCTAGATGTTAAAAGTTGACCACGAAAGTTTTTTAACTTGTCTAGGAGTGAATGTGAAGCCCTTAAAATGTTAGAACATGAACATGGACTAATTATTAAGCAAGCTGATAAGGGAGGGGCGATTGTTTTATTTAACAAGGATGAGTATATGAATTGTATGTGTGAATTTCTCTATAATGATGCAACATTTTTAAGAATAGATTTTGGTTGTGTAAGAAAATACATCTCTGATATAAATATAGCATTATATGAGATGCAGCTACAAAATGATATAACAATTGATTTATATAACTTTTTCACTGTGTCACTTCCCATTATAACAATCCTTTATGGACTACCAAAGATCCATAAATCTTTAACCAATCCTCCCATGAGACCTATAGTCTCAGGGAGGGGTCAGATAACTGAGCCAATATCAATTTATGTGCAGAATAAGTCGAACAAATATTTATCCACTTGAAGTTATATTAAGGATTTAGTAGATTTTTTGAGACAATTAGCTGTCTGGTTTCATGACTATAAGAGTACTTCTTTCCTATTTGCATGCTTAGACATTAAGTTTTTATTCACTGTAATACCTAACTATTATGAGGAGGAAGCAATACGAGAATTTTTAAATATAGAAACCAATCTGATACATAATGAAATAGAGACTATTTGTTCTATTATAGATATTATTCTAACTAATAATATCTTTTTATTTGATGGTGTGCCATATTTACAGACATAATACCTATGTTACTCTAGTACTCAATCAATGGGAAAAGAAGTGCATCTATAGTAATGATGGTTTTATTAACTCAAATGTGCTTTTTTATAAAATATTTGTTGATGACTGCTTTCTGTTGTGGAATGGTGATGAGACAGGCCTGAAGGATTTTGTAGAATGTTTAAATAATACTACCAATACTTTAAGCTTTGAAATGACATATTCAGCTCAGTTGATTCATTATTTAGACATTACCTTAAAGATAAAGGATGATGGTATAAAAACTAGTGTATATAAAAAATTAGTACACACAAATAGATATACACATAGAACTAGCATGCATGCTTCTCATATATTTAAGGACATAGTAAAAAGCCAATTTTCCAGAATAAGTAGGTTAAATATGGAAGAAGACTCTAATAGACAACAATTGAATGAGTTGGTTTCTGAATTTGTAAGTAGGGGCTTTCCATTGGAGATGGTACATCAAGTGATGGAAGGAGTTCTAAGGGAGGGAGATGGGAACATAGCTCTCTATTTCAAACATCTTGAGTATGAAAATGGGATAAATAACACTTCTAGCAATAATGGCATTGATAATAAGTTAAGATTTATTTTGACCTATAATAATAGAACACAGGATATAGAAAATATGATTAGAAAATATTCGAATGTACTTATAAGGAGAGGCACACTTCCATGTTATGGATGTAGTTGCTGTAAAGATATTGATATGGATCCTATATTCATGCACCCTATTACTCAGAAATGTTATACTTTTGTTACTTATGTTAATTGTACTATAACACATATAGTTTACTTGGCTACCTACACATTGTGCTCAGTATTTTATGTAGGAAAATGCTCCAGGATGTTAAAGGAGCATATTATAGAACATAAATCTGCTATTAATAAGAATTTAGAGACACATGCTTTGGCCAAGCATGTACATGAAAAATGGACTAAACATCATTTTAGATTTAGGGTAATTAAAAGTTTGCATAAGAATGTAAGAGGGGGCAATATGAATAACAATTTAGAAAATGCTGAACTTGTATGGATTTTAGAGTTGAATGCGAATAGTATACTAGGTTTAAATGGGGCAGTTAGCCTAAAGCCTATTTTACAAAAGAAACAGACAATGTTGCATTAATTGATTCTTAATTGGTTGTTTAATTATTTAATTGTTTTAGTATTTTGATTGGTGGGTTGTGTCATGATTTTAATATATAAGACTGATTTTGTAGTTATTTGTTCATACACTGAAGAAGGGGAAACCCGAAAGCTTTGTTATATTTGTTCTATTAAATTATTTAAATGTATCTATTGTTCGTTTTTTATTCTACCGGTTATTTGTCTGTGTCAGCCTTACCTGGAAAACATTTGTGTCAGTGTGGCATTCATTGACAGCTCCTAATTTGTAATCATCTGCAAATGTAGTCAGCCAGAGACCTTTGACACTGACTTTGATTTCAGAGAAGTAAATGCCAAAAAGGAGTGGTCCAAGGACTGATCTCTGAGGAACTTCACTTGTGACGAGCCTGTTTGTAGAGGTGTACTCCTCAATTTTAACTTCCTGGGTCCTGTCTATGAGCCAGTTGACTATTCTTCCTGGGTCCTGTCTATGAGCCAGTTGACTATCTACCAGGTGACAAGGTTTGTGCCTAACCTCTTGAGTTTGTCAACAATGCTTGAGTGGGGTATTGTGTCAAATGCTATGGCCAGGTCAAGATAGGCAGTGTGAACCTTTTTGCCTTCATCCATTGCTTTGGTTCACCTTCTCAAAGAAGTCCACCAGGTTGAGTAGGCATGACCTGCCCTTGATGAAACCAGACTGAGTTGGGTCTAGTGTTTGGAGGTTTACTATATCATTATTGATCATTTCCATGATAATTCTTTCCATGGCTTTGCATATAAGACTAGTGAGACTTATGGGTCTGTAGTTTCCAGGGTCTGTAGATGGCCTAACTTTGTGCAGAAGGATGACTGTTGCTGTTCTCCATTCATGAGGCAAGAACCCTTTTTGGAGGCTACAATTAAATAGCAATTCCAGAGGGCTTAATAGGTCATGTTTCATGCTATTTAGAAGGCATTCTGGGATATTGTCTATGCTGATTGATGCAGTGTTCTTGGCCTTAGCAACAGCATTAAGGACCTGTTCCCTGGTGGTAGCAGTGGGAGTAATATTTGATGGTATTTCCTGAGGAAAGGTTGAAGGGGAGAGAGGGGTAAAGTTGAAGTGAATTTGTTATATGTTCTGACTCAGTATAGGTGACTCCATTTACAATGAGCTCTGCACACAATTGTGTATTTCCGTTGAGGTTGTGGACATAGTAAAATAATGCTTTGTGCTTGTCCTTGGCCTGGGAGGCCAAATTTACCTCAAATTTGGCTTTGCTAGACTTTATTCGTCCTCTTGAGTTATTTGTTTAGTTTGATTAGAATGCTTTTTATTCTGCTAGGTGCTTCACCTCCTAATTTTTGCCATGATTTTCTTCCTTCTGATATACAACCTATTGATTTTGTGATTCCACTAGGGTGGCTTATTTTTTGAGTTAGTTCTGTACTTCCTCCTGGTGGGTACAACTGCCTGTATACAGCTATTAATATGCTTGTATAGGATTTCTGTGAACAGTTCTGCATAGGCAGCAGTGTTCTCAGGGTTTGACATTTTGCCAGGTTATCACTTAATAGAAGGATGTTAGCCTTAGAGTAGTTCCTGAATATTCCAGGGTTAGCTGGGGGTCCAAGTTTTATTTTTACTTCAAAGGAGACCATTCTGTGGTCTGACATTACCAGAGAACACATTACACTAGGTAGTGTGCAGCACTCTCCCATATTAGTGAGGACCAGATCCAATATGGTTGCACTCCTAATTAGAGCATTGACAATCTGGTCCAGGGACTTTCTGTTTACAAAATCCAGGAATCTCTGTGCCTGTACGTTTGGTGTCATATAGGATTCTCAGTAAATAGTGAGGTAATTAAAGTCGCCCATGAATATGGTATTGGGTTGGATGGTGAGTCTTTCCAATAAGTTTAAATACATGGTATGGGTTTCCTGGGTCATAGAAGGAGACCTAGCGCTATCAAGGAAGTGGTATTGGATTTCATCTACAGTGATTTGAACATGGAGTAGCTCCAGTGCATTATCCTGTTTGACCAGTTTTGAGGTATATTTATTTTTTATGTAAACTGAGACACCTCCACATTTAGTCCCTGTCTGTGTAGTAGCTGGTCTAAATGTGTGGAAGGCATTATAACATTGCACTGTTGGTTGCTCCCCACGGCTTTAAACAGTGGCTCAGTGACTGTACAGAAATCAGCATTCTCTAGGGGGAAGAGAGCTTCTAGGGAGTGGAGTTTTTTCTTTAGACTCCTAGCACTGAGCAGTAATACCTTTAGAATTTCTTAGTTTTGATTTGCTATGTTAGAAGTACTTTCAGTTTGGCATTGCCTAAAAAGGAAATGGGGGGAAGACAATGTTTTAGTTAATATTTGATAGCCTAGAGAGGAGAGGTGCAGACCATCCCTGGCAAAGCAGTGTGATCTGTTCACCATCTCCACTGATGCTGACAAATATTGCACCACTTTAAAATGACACTAGAAACTAAGCCAATTATTAAAGTCAGTCATGTTTTGTTCGTATTGTGGCATCATCCTTGGAGAATGTAAAATGCTGCTCAGTGCTAGGCTCATAACAACCTGGGACACATATTCCAAGAGCTCCATGATGTCTCTCTTCATATAGTCTAGGGAGGTATGTCTCAGGTCATTTACACCCACGTGGACTATGACTAAGTCATACTGATACTTGTGGTCCAATGACCTGAGTGTGTGCATAATGTGGCAGATCCTAGACCCTGATAAGCAAATGACCATGACTTTCTCCTTACTCAGCCTGGTGAGAGGGACATCAACGTGTCTCACAATGGAGTCTCCACTGACCAAAATGTTGGATTGTGTGTTGGCTTGCCTTATGGGCTTAGAAGTAGAGGCTCCATGAGATGTGGCTGTGTTGATGTGGGTGTTGTTTTGAAAGAGTGCATTCGGGGCTGCTAAAGGTATTTGTTATGTGCAGTTGTCTAGGAGGTCTTTGTGGTTTAGGAAGGTTACATTTAAGTGCCTCAGCATATGTGGGTCTATATGTCTGCTTTGGATTGTTTGTGATGGGTGCAGCGTGTGTACTACTGACAATCTTATTGACATTAGGAGTACTTTTATGTGAAAACTTTTCCTCCAGTGACATTGTGTAAATACATTTCTCACGCTGTACATGCATTTGCATGTACAGCCAATGGTCAAACACGAAAATGCTGACTGCAGAATGCCAGGACCACGGAATGTCGAAGCTATGGACATCGAACCCGAGAATACCTAATGCAGGCCAGGCCACTTTACTCCCCTCTCGACCCATGGTAGCGCTTGTTGTGGCAGGTGTGCGATCGGGAAATTAGAATTCGATGTTGTGCATGACATTCTGTGCATTTTCGTGAATGAGATTCAACAATTTGGTTCGGAATTCCACCTCGACATTTGGCTGTGTGACCAATTGGATGTAAACCATTTCTCACATACCATATCAGTTTGTTTGAGAATTAACTGGTTGTCAGTGAACATGAGGCAATTTCTGCATTGCCTCAGGATGTTCGTATTCACCAAGCTGGTAAAAGAGATAGTGGGAAAGTTCATATCTATGGCAACAGACCCTTTTTATTGCTTAGACAGTTGGAGTGAGAATATAAAGCAATGTCAGGACTATCTGGTTTGAAACTCTGAGGACAGTGCTTGTCACTGGAAACTAGTTGTTCTGTGTACAACTAGGTATTGGTAAATTTCAATCTTGTTTTTACAGGAAAAATGTCACTGAAGGTGTCTGTACCTATATTTATTTATTTAACATTTGGTGACCAGGAAAGCCTGGCTAGGACAGAGCCTATTTTCATTGAAGGCCAGGGGAGAAATGCTCCAGATGCATGTCTTTGGAATGTGAGACGAAACTGGAACAACCAGAGGAAATCCATGTGAATGCAGGGAGGACATACAGCATCCACACAGAAGGCACCCCAGTCAAGAATCAAACTGGAGGACCTCTTGCTGTGAGGTGACAGCATTAATGCTGCACCACCGTTGCACCAAGGCACTATCAAACACTTGAGGGGAAACTAATAAGCATACCCTGAAAATTTAAGGATGATGTGTTTAGACAGATATTCTGAAGTTAGAAACAAATCAAGCAGTACTTAAAAACAAAGAATTAGCTTGTCAAGAGTGATGAAAAGAGGGGAGTTGTGTGAATGGCTACTGCCTGGCTGCTACTAGTGCTGGTCTCAACACAGCTTTACTCTGCTGGGAAACAATGCTCCTTTGCTTCTTCTCTTACAAGAAGCAAAACATTAGCACCAATCCCAAGATGAGAAGCAGGCCTCTGACTGTTTGGTGATCCACAGTCTTGTCCCAGATGATGCAAATGTATGTAGATTTGTAGCCTTTTCCTGGTAGATGCCTTGAATAGCAACCAGACCAATCAGGAATGTCAAACACAGACATTCATTCCCCAACTAGAAAGAGGAATCAATGCACTCTGCTCCTTCTCTCACTAGGAGCAGAATATTAGCACAAATTCCATCTGTCACCTATGAAGCAGTTATTAGGCTTTCTTGTGATCAGCAGTCTGCAGGAAATAATGTCCCTGTGCTTCTTCTCTCTCCAGGAGAAAACAAAAGCACTAATCCGAAGATGACTATTGAGAGGCAGAATGTGGGCTCTCCAATAATTAGGGGTCTTGCAATAGATGTTGCAGATTTCAAAGATAATATGGAAAAAGATGGGTTAATATCCTAAGCACTGCAGTGTGCACTAAGCAGTTAGATATGATGGAGGGGGTAACGTAAGCTTTAGCTGTCTAATTGGAGAGGCACTAATTTTAAAAGAGAAAAAGATTGAAAGGGGGTAAGCACTTTGTAGTCTGGTGCTATGAAATACAGTGGGATGGCACCAATCATTTGTCTGCAGTATATTAACATCACTGGGGGATTCAGTGACTGCTCCCAATTTGCAATCATCAGTGAACTTGGTCAGCACAGGCCGTCCAAGTTTGCCTGGACTTCTGAGAAATACATTTCAAACAGTAAAGGGCCCAGCACAAAACCCTGTGGTATGCCACTGGTGACTGGACTTTTGCTAGAGGTGTAGTCACCCACTTTGACAGTATGTGTCCTGCCAGTGAGCCAGTTGGCTACCCATCTGGTAATGTAGGGGTTAATTCCCAAATGGGAGAGTTTCTCTATAATACCTGAGTGGGGGATTGTTTTAAATGCCTTGGCTAGGTCAAGATAGGCAGTATGCATGCTCTTTCCCTTGTCCAAGGCCTTGGCGACCTTTTAAAAGAAGTGGTTAAAAAAGGATCCAAGTTGGTTTGTTAGGTCATGTTTTAAGTTGTTTAAAAGGCACCCTGAGATATTGTCTGGTCCCATTGATGTATTTTTGGCCTTTGAGATCGCTGACGTCACCTGCTCTCTTGAGATAATAGGCTGAGGAATGGCAGCAGGTATACTTTGGGGGATAACTGGAGGAGAGAGGGGAGATGAAGCTTGCTCCAAATCTGTCAACTAGTAGATTTGCTATTACATCTGGTTAAGTATGTGTGGCAGTCGACCTCATACAAGAAGCCAGTCCAACAACAAGAGGTGACTGAAAAGAACGTCGTTTTGAATTTATCTAAGACTGTTTTGTCCAATAGTGATTTCAGTTTATTAAGCAAAGGTCTACAATTTGTTCCATGCTGTAGCAATAATATAGAAGATGCTTTACTTGATCTAAATTTGTTTATTCGCAATATGAATTTAAAACTGATTTTTAGAGACAACACTGATACTTATACAACTGGTTTAAGGAGAACTAGCACTTTTGTGCTGTTTAGTGCTCCTATTGTTTCTGTTTTTCATGATGTTTGTGAACGACAACTTAGAGAAAGATATCTATAAAAATGTGATAGAAAATATAACTTAACAAAGGGAAAAATAATCCTGATATAGTTATTAAGCAAGCAGAGGAGGGTGGGGCTGTTGTTATTTTGGATAAAACCATGTATTTAGAATGTATGTATCATTTGTTTGTTGGATGGTAGTACGTTTAAAAAAATTAAGCACGATGATTTGAAAAACATTATACATAGAGTGAATACAGTGATTTATGATTTACAACTAACAGATGATATTAGTCTTGATTTATTTAACTATTTCTCGCTCACACATCCTGTTACCCCTTTCTGTATGGACTCCCCAAGGTCCATAAGAATCTTGAATTACCACCTATGAGACCAATCATATCAGCTAAAGGATGGATCACAGAGCCAATATCTTTATATTTAGAATATACTTTGAGCCCCTATCTGATAAAGATTAGAAGCTATATTAAAGATACTGGAGATTTTTTTGATAAGTTGTATAAGTGGTTTGCATCCTATAAAAGTAATACTTTCTTTTTTGTCACACTAGATGTAGTTTACCATATTTACAGTTATACCAAATAATTTTGGCATACAGGCCATTAGACAGTTCCTATGTTCTAATACAGATTTTACAGCAAGGAGGGTGGAACATTATGTTTGCTTCTCGAGCTAGCTGGAAAATAATGTTTTTATATTTGAAGAGCAACTTCATCATCAGTC
Source organism: Protopterus annectens (assembly GCF_019279795.1). NCBI lineage: Eukaryota > Metazoa > Chordata > Ceratodontiformes > Protopteridae > Protopterus > Protopterus annectens. The sequence goes on along the minus strand of NC_056731.1, from coordinate 1,448,628,878 downwards.
ATCTGGGGTTGCAATGGGAATGTCAGTGGCCAAAACATATGCCAATCTGACTTTAGATCATTGAGAGTCAGAGTTTGTTTTTGGAGAGAAAAATCTATATGTACAAGATGTTTTTTATTCATGTTTTGTTGTTGATATTTTTTAGTTTGGACAGGTAGATGTGAAGATTTCTATGTTTGTAAATTATTTACAGGGTACTACAGACTTTCTAAAATTTAAGATGAGTTATTCTAGAGACAAAATAAATTTGTTAGACATTTTATTAGAGAAAGAGAGTGAAATTATTCATACTAGTGTGTTTAGAAAGGATGTTCAAGCCAATCGTTTTTTTTTTTTTTGCATACAAAGAGCATGCCCCCTTAGGCATGTATTTAAAGGCATTGTTACTAGTCAATACATTAGAGCTAGTAGGCTAAATACTAGGGATGAGAGGTATCAGGAACAGTTGAATGAAATGTATAATGACTTTAAGAAGAGAGATTATAATGAATCTCTTCTACAAGATGTTAGATCTCATCTAGATGTAGAGAGAAAAGGTTTAGCTAAACCTTATTAGGTAATAAAAGGAAAGCTAAGACACAAAGTGATGAGTGTTTAAGATATGTTATGAATTATAATTTAAGAACTACTCAAGTTACTAACATTATTAAGAAGAACTAGCCTATTCTTTATGCCCAACCCAAAATACTTAATATTGTAGGGCAGATGCCCCATTTCTCTTTTAGAAACAAAAACATTTGAAACAGCAATTATCTTATAAATAATTGAATGTTATTAGAAAAACGTTATTAGAAAACCTAGATGTATAGTTAAACATGGAACTGTACCCTGCTTAAATTTTGTGAATTGTAAATATATTAAGACAGATCTATTTTTAAACATCCTACCACATTGCAGGATTTTAAATTAAAATGTTCGGCTACATGTCTAACAGAGAATGTGGTTTATTAAGCCACCTGTTCATCATGCATTGCATTTTATGTAGGAAAATGTAGCAGGAGGTTGAAAGATTGCATCACAGAACATATGTTGAACATTGAAAGAAATGTACCAACTAATGCTGTGGCTAAACATTGCATGGATAATGGTGTGAAATGTATTTTTAGTTTTAGAGTCATTCAAGTGGTTTGTCCCAACAAGAGAGGAGGAGATTTGGGTAAAAAATTACAAGTGGCTGAATGTAAATGGATACTTAAGTTAAATGCTGATAAAACACCAGGGTTGAATGGAACTATTAGTCTGAAACTTGTTTTAAAACAAAAACAGATGTGTTTATAATGTTTGCAGTTTTTAACTGCTGTTTACACAGTCTTTGTTAAGTTGATATATATTAATATGGTGTAATCATTGAATTAATTGATACTATATTTTTATTGGTTGGCTGTGTCTTTTAATTTGTATATATAGTTGCACCTTTGCACAGAATTGTATTACACACTGAAGAAGGGTTTTTTTTATACCCAAAAGCTTTGTGTTTGATCTTAGTTATGCTTGGTTTTACTGTGAGACTGCTACTATTAAACTTTTATTCTCTCGATGTTGCTAGTTTGGTTTTTTGCTTTAAGTATGTGTGGTGCCATCCACAACCAGTTCAGTGCATAGATGGGTATTCCCTTTTAGATTTCAGATGTAGTTAATGAATGCCTTATGATTATCCTGAGCTACGGAAGATACCTTTAGTTCATAATTAGCTTTGCAGGACTTGACAAGAGCTCTAATTTTTTTTGTTTAAGCTAGAGAGGGATTTCTTCCTCTGTTGAGCCAGTTTGCTCTTGTTCTTGGACATTAGTTTCATTCTCTTGTTGTTTAGCCTATTTATACTAGGAGTCTGTCAGGGTAGCTTGTTTTTTGGCAAGACCTGGTTGTAATCTGGTCAGGTACAGCTGATGCTATACCACTGCTTAAGTGGTTATACAGGGCATTGGTGTATAGCTCAGCATAGGAGTTCATGTTATATGCTTTGGATGGAGCTTTGAAACTTCTTATATCATCACTTAATAGGAAGTAATTTGCTTCAGAAAATTCTTAAGCATTTTTGAGCTTGATGGGGTATCTGGTCTTATAATTGCATAGAACAAGACTGATTTATGGTCCACTTTTACAAGTGAGGACATCAGACGGGGGGGGGGGGAGGTAATTCTCTTCTATGTTAGTGAATACTATGTACAGGACATTTGAACCTCTTGTGGGTGTGCTGATAAGCTGTTCCAGAGCATTTGCATTGACAAAGTCCAAGAACATCTGAGACAGCACGTTTGTGGTCAAGTATGTTTCCCAGTCGATGGAAGGATAATTAAAATCACCCATAAGTGAGGTGTTGGACTGTATGGTACGTGACTCCATTAAGTCCAGGTATGTGGTATGCATTTCCTGCTTAATGGTGGGGTCCTATAGCTAGCTATGATATGGTAGGGAGCTTTGCTTATAGTTAATTGGGCATGGAGTAGCTCAAGAGAGTCATACTGTTTGACCAGTCTAGAGATGCACTTATCCTTAATAAACAAGGATACACCTCCTCCTTTGGTTCTTTCATGCTCAGTTTGCTTGTCTGAATGCATGGAAAACATTGTAGCCCTGCATGGCCTGGATGCTTTCTGAGCCTTTGAGCCATGTCTTGGTGACTAAATACATATCAGCATCTTCCAAAGTAAGGAGTGCTTCCAGAGAGTGCAGTTTCTTGTTTAGACTCCTAGCATTAAGCAGCAGTACCTTAAGTTTATCTAGAGAGGATTTCATTATGTTGGGAGGTTGATTATTTGACACTGCCTAAAAAAGGCACAATAGGGGTGGCTAATGCCTTTGACAGTATCCAAAAGCCTACAGGAAACAGGTGCAGACCATCTCTGGAAAAGCAGCATGGCCTATCAACCATGTCTAGGCTGACAGATAGTGGATGCCCACGGACTGACACCAGAAGTTGTTAAAGTCAATCATTTTTTTGTTTGAATTGTGGCATCATCCTTGGAGAAGGTAGAATGCTGCTTAAGGCTAGACTTATACCTGCCTGTGACATATAATCTGAGAGCTCAGTCACGTCTCTCCTCACATAGTCCTGTGGGGTACGTCTGAAGTCATTCAAACCCACATCAACGATGATGGCGCCATACCAGTACTTCTGTTTGAGAGACTTAAGTGTTTGAGTGACTTGATGGATCCTGGCACCTGACAGGCAGTTAACTATAATCTGCTCCTTATCCAGCCTGGTGAGGAAAACATCCATGTGTCTCAGAATGGAGTCACCTATGACCAATACATTAGGTTTTGTGGTGTTACACCTTATGGGCTTATTTGTTGAGATACTGGTGTGTGTGTTATTATGTGTGGTGGTTGTTTTTTGTATTGTTATGTGTGTAAGGAGTTTCCTTTTGGGAGGTCTCTAAGTTACTAGTGAGTACCTCTGCATATGTGGGTTTATATGTTGTGTACTTATTTAGTGTGGGGAGTGTGTGTATGCTGACAACCTGTTTGGCATTTGATTTGTCCTTATGTGAAAGTCTTGCCTCCAGTTTCATAGCCTAACTATATCTCTCACTTAAAGTATTTGTTTCAGGAGTAAGTGGGGAGTAAGTGGTTGTCAGTATGCATGAGACAATTGATACATTGCCTTAGGATGCCCATGTCTATCAGCCTGGCCAGAGAGATGATGGTAAATTGCCTGTCCATGATAGCAGGCTATTACTGTATGTTTTATTAGGGACAGGAATGGGTTAATTTGACAGGACTGTGCTTGTCATGCTGATACTACAAGAATGACTTGTACTTTGTGTAGGCTAAAGATGATCAATAAGGCGATGCTGCTCAGTGTGCAACTGAATTGCTCCTAGAGCAGCAGAAACATTTGGAAAGATTTTACTGACAGCTGTTTATGGAAAAACTGAGCTTCTAGGCTTTTGCGTCTATACATGGCACTGCTAAATGTCGCTGCACAAAGAGCAGCACCACACAAACATAAGACTTAAATATGAGCAAAGAGAAACATGTTTTAAGCTAACTGCCAGTCAGGAAAGCACACAATAATCCTTCCACCAGCAATCCCCAACTCAGAAAGGTTAGATCAGCACACTTCTGCTACAAGGGTGAATGAAACATCTTCGCAATGTAGACTAGCTGGTTTGGAGCCCAGTTGTAACAAGACCACACAAACTACCTATGACAGTCCTACAACTAAAAGATACAATGTAATGCAGTGCAATAAACTACTTAAACAGCAGCAGACAGTACAATTTTTTGAAACTGCTAAAGCACACATAATGCCCTCTGTCTTCAAGGGTATTTTCATGTCCGCTTGTTGATGAAAGCTACCTCTAGACAGTGATTTGGTATACTGAAAGCTTGCATTCCACAATATGTATACTGTGATTTTGCCTATTGTCTAAAAGAATGTGGCTGAATGCATTACACTTTACTTTGCCCTCCCCATCAACATGGGCACATCGTTGCACCCTACCAGTTCCAACAAGCACCAGAGACAGTAATTAAACTCAGGCCACCTGGGCCATAGTCAGGTTTTCATCCATGTAGACCAATGGAGTGCACTTCATTAAAGTCTTTTATATTTCTCATAATTCCTCAAAACATATATCAGAGAACACTCTATTAGCTTATGAGCAACCTCAGCAATTAACTCTTTTCTCTAGAGGGCTGGCATATTAAACATACTACCTCTGAAAATCTATTCTTCTACTAGCCATCTCCTATGTTGTTCTGGGCAGCTGATCATTATTCCAACCAAAACAGATAATGTTTCTGAACACTTTGGCATTCATCAGTTTACCACTGACTTAAACTCCCCATAACCTTCAAAAATAAATCTGTCTAATCCCCAGGTACTTAACTCTTTCCCTCTTGCCAATGAAATCTTCAGTAACTTCCCCATTTGCTTTCTCTATTCATATTAAAATCATTTTATCCCAGTTAAACTATAAATTAGAAAAGACCTTAAAAACCTCAAATATTTCTAAATCCCTGTCTACCACTAAATCTAACCTATCTGTGGCCAACAAGCAATCATCAGCAAACAATCTAACCATCTTCCAATGACAAAGAAGAGTCTCCAAAAAAAGCTCTAACTGCTTGTGCCAACACCTCTGCAACTATCACAAACAAGCTTGGAGATAGGAGACACTCAGGCCATGGTCCTCTTTCTACTTTTAATTCATTAGTAAGCTCCCTATTGACAAGTAACTTCACCCTGGGAGACCTCAATAATGTCCTTTTTTAAGTTTGGAACTTAGAACCCAATATTATTTCTTCCAAAATTTTGAAAAAAGGGCCAAACCACTGTACTAAATGCTTTCCTAATATCAACAAATATAACTCCTGCTCACCCCAGTCTAAGTTGCTACCAACTTTTCTTTATAGTTCTTCCCCTAACAATACTTCTTTGCCTTTTACCAGTCAGTTATGGGATGACTTACTGATAAAAGTTAAAGAAGTATCAGTCAGTAATGGGATGACTTCCTGCAATCGCTTAGCCAACACAATTACCAAAATGTTAAAATCAACATTAGTAAACTGGTCTAGAGGACCCTGTGTCATTAACCATTTTGATCCCCTTGTCTAGGAAAACTAGTCTAACTGTGGTACAGAAAGTTGGCAATATACCTTCCATTGCCCCATTCATTCAATACTTCATACAATTCCTTCATTGAACTAGCCTTTCACATTGCATAAAACAATGCCAATCAGTCCATCCTCCCAAATGAGATTTTCTCTTCTTTAATTGTACCCACATCTTACGTATTTCCTTTAACAAATATCATTTTCTAACTCTGTCTAATCATTTTCCTTTAACATTGGTTAACTCCAACCCATCTGAACTTTTTTCCTCCCCTCTTCTCTCTCCTAGCTCTTGCTGACTGATATAACTCATTATAAAATTGCCACATCACATCTTTAATATCCTCCCTTTCATTGTACAAATATCCTGACCTAACAAACTAGATATAATTTAATTTCTCCTTTTATCCTGTAACTTTAAAGCTAGAAATTTTACATCCTTTTCAATTTGCATCTGCCAACAAATTCTTCCAATCAGTCCATCTCTCCTTTACTATCCTCAGCACCTTTTCTTCTGTATGAACATTTAAAACTTCCATTAACCTATTTACTTTTTCTAACTTGTCTCTAAAATCACCTACCCCTAATTCTGACAGCAAATGTTTGAGCCTCATTTCCACACGCATGACTTACCGCATCACCCAACTAGACCAGAACCCTTTCTCTGTTATAAGGTGACATTTCCAAGCACACTTTATTGCATCCCATCACTCTCCCCATCTTTTACCTTCTGTCCTCATATTAAATCATAGTGTCTGATTTACTAGATTTTAGCTTCATCTGCTTCTTATTCCATTCTCATGGTTTCCATTTACACCATATTTTCATCTCCCATTCCTCTCTTCCCTCAGTTGTAAACTAACATGAGTATGAGCCAGTGGGGTACATTCATTGCATTGAACTGATGTAATGTTGAATTCCAAATGTCTAACTCAAAAGGTCTAAGTGCAAAAAATCAAGTCCATGTGCTACTGGCTTTTTAGAAGTACAAAACATTTGTAACTTGTATGAGATTGTTGTACAATGGAGACTATGGTTTTGACCTTTCCCCACTGTAATGCTATGCCAGAGATGATATATATAAGTAGCAGGGGTATAACAGATGCAGGGGGCTTGCAATATGGAATATGGAGTATGTTTGTTTACTTTATTTTATTTTATATTATTTATTTGTTTATTTTTTGTACTTCAACCTTTTGGTGTCAGTCTTTTGGGAACAGACTTTACACGCATTCAGTGTAATTAATGTATTCTGACACAAACACATCTATCACCCATTCATACTTTTTGCACTTGCAGCAGCAACTGATCCTGTACTAAAGTCTTATCTAGCCTACTAGCCTGTCCCATATCCCCTCAAAAAAGTCTCCATATCAACCCATCTGTACTCAAGCTCCCATAACATCAAAATCTTCCTCACCTTTTAAATCCATTGCAGCTTAAAAAAGTTTTCTGAGTCTGTGTGACACCCATGCACTGACCCAGTAATCAAGAAGCCTCAATCCTCACCTCTAGCACCAGTGAGGGGCATCCACATTGGGAGCATAACAAGTACACACACAGTAATTACAATTTCCCTTAAGAGCACACAGAGATCACAGTCAGTCTGGGGCTGGTTTCTTCTTTTCTCTCTAGATCCCCAATAGGACTCCCCACTAGTGCAGCTATAGGGTTCAGATCTCAGCTGAGTGGTCAAGCCAAAACCTCCAGCACCCTCTCTGTCGAACCAGTGCTTCATGACCCTGCCCATGTAGTTGGCACACACACACACAAACTTTGAGATTTGAGTTATATACAAACACACAGACACTCCTGGGGAAGCCTGGCACAGGTTCTCCAGCTATGCCCCCTTCTGCCTAGACTATACTATAGTACCACCTGTCACCAACCACCCTTAGCTACTATAAAGGCCCTTACCAAAGGGTGTCCATTTCTACTGTGCATTGTTACTGTTATCCAATTGGTAGGTGTGACTGAGACTTGAAGGCTATTTAGGAGTGTCCTATACAGTATTACCAAATACATGCAAGTACTGTAATAGCTTACATTATCTCTACACAAAACAGCCACAGTTGAAAGATTTAAAAAATATTTAATAATAAATAATACAAACACAAGACAATACTTATTAACTCAACACAATGACATTAGAGAGTTCAGAAATCACAGGAAATACTTTCAAACAACATTGTAGGATAGTCTGACATAAATATAGAAAACAGCTAGACTAATCTTACTATTTCTATCTATCTCTAAGAAAAATCACTGTTCTAAATATCTTACTTACTGAGCAAAGCAAAGTGCTGATGAGTTGATGTTTACAGGTCTAGAAGAATATACAAAATGACATCTCTTTCTCTGAGAGATAGTCCTTAAATTAATAATATACATTACTGCTGAGTCATTTCAGATTACATCATTCTTGTCACTTCTGATTTAGTTCCCAGGCTAACAGAACTCAAAATTTAACATTTCTTTTTGATCTGCACCTACCAGGAAGCCACAGCAATAAAATACACTTTACACATGAAACCTAGTAATTATCTCTGTCTTAGGACAATAAAAAGAATTTCAAGCTGCAGACATTCTGTCTCATAGCTTTAGATCACACACAGTTGTACAATCCTTTGCTTATCAGCTTTCTTTCAGCAGGGTGCACTGTGGTTACATTTTTGAAGTTCAGCACATAACAGAGTTTTCTTACATTTGTCAAACAAGCCTCTGGATCATATTAATATTTACAATGACATAGAATTATTTGCAAAATTCTATCTAGCTAGACTGGCAGCCTTCACATTTTACCACAGTCTGTACTAGGATTCAATGCTGCATTAAAATTCCCACCAATTATTTACTTATCACAATGAGTGGCTCCACATGCCAGACCACATGCCAGACCTCAGAAAAGTCATTATAAAACTCCAGATTGTTTTCGTTTGAGCTATACAGAGAACCAACTTTCTACTGCTTGTCCCAAAATTCTAACTCAGCTATTACCCTACTACTATATTAATCCTCTGGTTCATACCTTATCTACACCTCCAGACTCCTTCTCTTCAATATCAGACCAAGCATCTAAGTCTGCTATTACAAGATATCCTAAACTGTTTATGTTATACTTCCCTTTTTTATATACAACCAATACTTTCTCGATATGTTATAACAAAATATTATTAGGTCTTTTTTAGTATTAATCCTAATTTAAAAGATGCATATAGCCCCTATACAAGAATTTACACCATGGGTTTGCATTAACAGTTGGTTAGCATTAAGCTAATGCATGCTTTGTATCTGTGTGTCAGTTGCAGTTGCACTGGGTGTATTATATTAGTTTACATATCTAAGCCTCTAAGTTGTCTTATTCCCATAAATGGGAAATAATTTACTATAAAGGCTTGTGCTTCAAGTAGCATTTGATTCATAGCATTAACAGTGAAAAAAAATGCCTTATAGGGGGATACATAGACAAACATACCCCTGCCTGAGTGTAAGTCAGTGAAACATTTGAGGAGTTGTTTTACCATTACTAATAGTATAACCAGAATGTTGTTTGCCTTATTAGTGCATGGGCATTGATAATGTGTAGTTGTTGTGCCTTACCAAATGAATTGTGATGTGTTTTGGGGGGAGGGGATAATTCCATTCTCTGTGGATATATTTTATGTTATACTTTGCAAATGAAGGGGATGTGATGCTTAGAATAGATTTAAAATAATCTCCTTAGTCTTGATAATGAGATGAAATGCAGACAGAGAATTAGAGAAATGTCTGGTTACAAGATGTATTCGTAAAAAGTAGAAGTCAATTTTTTTCTTTTCTTTCTAGTGCTTGAGCTTTCTCAATTTACTTAAATATGTTAAGCTTTCTCTCATAAACAGCTCGAGCTCTGTGAAGTTTCCCACTCATGCAGAGAATCAGGCCTGCTAACAGCTTATGATTTTGATTGATATAGCTTTAGAAGGTTAATTTAAATAATAGTTGGAACCTATGAATAACACATTAACTCAAATGTCATTGTGGTCTCAGTTAAACAAAGTCAATGCAACCATAAGATTGTGAATGGGGAATCCAATAAGATACTTAAACTCTGATTTCTGGCTAACTTAAATTAAAATCTAAGTTATATTGTACTGTTAAGACACTGTAGCTTAATAATATAATTCACAAAGCTATAGTAGGTTACCAGATGTCTAGGTTTCTAGATGAATAGTTTTGATATCTTTTTTGAATGAAAAATAAGCATATGGATGTTATGTAAAGCAATATAGTTTGTTACGTAAGATAACCAATAAGAAAGCAATGCAAAGCATGTAAACCAAATATTTTGTGAATGTTATATTTACATTAAGATCTGTCATAAGTGTTGCTCTTTATTATTTATTAATGAAAAAATAATGCTGCATGTACTGTGATATATTATTGAGCACATTTCTTGAAGACTATATTTGAATGTTCATATTAAGTTGTTTCATAGAAGCATTATATTAATAGTGATGTGAACATATATATAACATTGGCAACATTTTTATTAGAAGCTTAATGTTAATGTCATGAGTATGTTATCATTGCACTTGACATTATCATATACAAAAGAAAGAAAGAAAGAAACAAACCTTATGTTTAATAGGGATGACATAAGCTGTGTTAGTTTATTATAGTAAACTGCTGCGCATAAAAAGCAATACATTATTGTTTAAATGTTTCATGACATCTATTTACGATTATTATTATATTTTCACTGAATGAAAATAGATGAGTCAGGAAGTAAACTGATCTTTTTGTGAAGCACATAATAGGAAACTTTAACTACATTACAGCAGTTTCTTAACTTTTCAAGATGACAGCAGATGAGATTCAAGATTATATATAGTTATTAGACAATAATAATACATTTTATGTATCTCTTATTGTTTTAATGAACAGATAAACATGAGAAATATGTAAATTAAACAACAACTTTGGAACATATAATACTTCTCTTATTTTTCACACCTATCTACTGGTTTCAAAGGATACAGACTTGTGTTCACTTTACTGTTAATTACAATTTTGTTTAATTGAAGCAGAATGGCTTGGGCTTTATAGAATAGTAGATGGGTGGGTTTGCTTAGATGGTTAGAATACTCAAGCAGGGAGTGTTAGACTCCATGAGGGGTTTGAAGGATTTTAAAAGTAAGTGTTTAGTTATATTAAAAGTTTTTTTTTCTTTTGTTTTTTTGTGGGTGTCTATAATAACAATTATTAAGTATCTAATTAAACTTTTAAGTATTAATGTCAGCATGACTAATAATAAGTGGTTCTTTAACAAAGGAGAGATATTATACTGGGTCCATATAGTTAATTTTAAGAGAGTTACATTTACACTGTTGACCTGTACAAAAAAATTACATTTATTAATTGTATTTCCATAAATGTTAATGCATTGAATAATGATTGTAAGAGGGGTAGTCTAAACAAATATTTGAAGTTATTTAACTCTCAAGTTATTTTTTATTTACAAAAAACACATTGATTGACAGAAGATAAAGCCAAACTTAATACTAAGTATTATACTATATTATCTAGTTCGCAATATAATCAAATAAGCGGAGTTGCTATATTATGGAAAAATTCTTTGCCTATATTTAAAATCATTGATATATATATATATATATATATGATAATATGATAATGGTATGTTTTGTTCTGTTGCCCTAGAATATAATAAGAGAATATTAACCTTTATTAACTTATACTGGATTCCTATTGAATAACTTCTAGAACAAGTAATTTAAATTTCAAAAGGGAGCATCATACTAGCAGAAGATTTTAATTGTAGATTGTCGCCAAAGAATACTAATACAACAGGTAAACAGAAAATACAGAAATCAACAAAGGCATTATTAAAGTTCACTAAACTATTTCACCTGGAGGACAGGTGACTCAGTCATTGTCCACGCTGGTGTAAACGACCTGAGACGTACCTCCTTGGACTACATGAAAAGAGACATTGAGGAGCTCTCTGATTATGTAGCCCAGGCAGGTATGACCCTGACCTTGAGCAGTATCCTACCTTCACCAAGAATGATGCCACAATACAGAGATAAGATGATCAGCTTTAACAATTGGCTTAAACTCTGGTGTCATTCAAAGGGGATCCAATGTCTGTCTGCCTGGGATGACATGCTAGACAAGCCACGCTGCTTCGCAAGGCGGCTTGCACCTGTCACCCTGGGATTCCGGATATTGGCAAAGGCTCTTGCCACCCCATAGTGCCTTTTTAGGCAAGGCTCAAATTCTAAACCTACCACCCTAGAACACAAAAAGAAAAAAACTAAGGGTAATGCTGCTCAATGCCAGAAGTCTAAATCTCAAAATGCACGCACTCGAGGCCCTTCTCAGTATGGAGAACATCGATGTCTGTGCAGTGACAGAAACCTGGTTCAAGGCTCCTGAGAGCACCCCAGCACTATCAGGTTTTACCTCTTATCATGCATTCCGCCCCAAAATCCAGACAATACCAAGAAAGGAGGGTATCCATATTCATCAAAGACACCCACACCTCAAGACTGGTGGCAACACGATGCATCGGAGACCATCCAGGTGCAATTAACCATAGGCAAGACTGCTCTGCAAATTGTAGCATGTTACAGGCCACCCTCACAAACTCAGGAACCTCACATGGCCTTCCTGAAAACACTAGAGGATAAATGTATCACCAAACACCATCATACTAGGTGACTTCAATTACCCTAATATAGACTGGGAACACTACTCAAGCCCAAACACCCTAGCCCAAAAGTTCCTGGAATTCATAAACTCAAATGCCATGGAACAACTAGTCACCATCCCCACAAGAGGAGAAAACATACTTGATCTCATCATCACGAACATGGGAGCACAATGTTCAACACCGAAGTATACCCCTCACTGGTGAGATCAGATCACAAACTAATCTCGCTGGAGGTCCTCATCCCACCCCACCTGAAATAAAAAGACCACAGTAAAGAACTTCTCAGCCGACTTCACACTTCTAAAGACTAGTGTGGTCTCCTTTAAGGCCCCGAGCGGCGGAAAACAGTACTCAAGCCGCTGAATCACTTACAAATGCCTTCTACCAGCACCTGCAGGACTGCATGGATAAGGCAATCCCAAGCAAAACAAAGACTCTTTGTACCAAAGGCAAGCGTCCAGTCTGGTGGACCCCAGCCATAAACAAACTCTACAACAAAAGGAGGAAGCTACTACAAGATAGAGCAAAATCCTTAAAAGGTAAGACACCCTTGATCACTATAAGTAAAAACTAAGAGCTCTCATAAAATCATCCAAAGCAAATTTTGAGAGAAAAATAGCTAAAGACTCAAAAGACAATCATAAGGCCTTCTTTAGCTATGTTAGAAATCTGGGAGGAAACTCCCAGATATGCTCAGAACTAGTTCAAAATGATGTGAAGATTACTGATCCTACAGACATTGCCAACATACTGGCTGACAGGTTCAGTGCAAACTTCTCCCCTCCCCAAAGGAGAGAGATCTATACCAAGCGATTGCCGCCCCCAAACATCTCCAATGCCCAAGTGAGAACTGCTCTCTCCAAAGCAAAAACACAGCATCCATGGGACCTGATGGTGTCCCCGGCTGTGTGCTCCACGAACTCAACGAGGAATTAAACCCACAGCTAGGACAGCTGTTTAATCATAGTCTTACCTCTGGATACGTACCCAGGAGTGGCGCACTGCAACTGTGGTCCCACTTCACAAAGGCGGTGCCTCCACCGACCCTGGAAATTACCGGCCCATTAGCTTGACAAGCCTTATCTGCAAAGCCATGGAGAGGATCATAATGGACCTCATAAATAAAGACATAGGAATTTGCAGACTTTGGATCCATCCCAGTTTGGCTTTGTCAAAGGCAGATCATGCCTTCTAAACTTGGTTGACTTTTTGAAACAGTCACCAAAGCCATTGATGAGGAAAGGCAGTCCATACAGCCTACCTCAATCTGGCGAAGGCCTTGATACAATACCCCACTCGGGTATCATTGAAAAACTCATCAGCTTAAATGTTAACCCATACATCACAAGATGGGTTGCAAACTGGCTGAGTGACAGAACCCACAGGGTCAGAGTTGCTGGCGCCATGTCAGACTCAAAGCCTGTCACAAGTGGTGTACCACAGGGCTCAGTCCTGGGCCCACTCTTGTTTGGCATCTACTTTTCCAAGTACAAGCAAACACAGGAGGGTTATGGCTGACAAAGTTTGCAGATGACTGCAAACTGGCCATAGTAGAAAACACATCTGACACAGATATCCTTCAGAAGGGTCTCACAGAAGCGGATAACTGGTGCCAGAGCCATGGCCTAAAGTCAAATGCCAAAAATGCATAGTCATACCCTTCGGGAAAAACAAGGTTACCCCTAGCTACCAAATAGGTGGCAATCCACTGAGCACAGAAGAAGTTATCAGGGACCTGGGGACCCAGGTTGATAGTAGTCTGTCATTCGACACCCATGTAGCTAAAGTAGTTAGGAAGACCTTCTACATTGCCCACCTTATCATGAAGGGATTCTCATCTAGATCAAGGGAGGTCATAGTCTCCCTATACTCATCACTCATCAGACCAATGATTGAGTACAATGCCCCATTCGGAATGTATCTGACCCGACACTTGCAGCAGCTGGAGAGGCCACAAAGTTCCTCACCAAAAGGATAAAGGGTCTCAAACATCTGTCCTATGCTGCCCGACTGAAAGAACTCCAGCTCTATTCAGTCGCTACCGCTGCTCAGAGGTGACCTTTGCCTAACATACAAGGCCATGTCAAACCCAGATTTGATGAATATGCTTCACCTCAAAAATCTAGATCCGTCAGAGCCACAAGGGCGGGAGACTTAAACCTCGACACGGCTATTAATAGGACGTGCTGGAGGGATAGATTCATCACCCAAAGACTCCCTATGCTGTGGAATAAAATCCCGGTATATGTGAGGCAGAGCACCTCGCTGGCCTTGTTCAAGAGAAATCTTGACCAATGGATGGGAGATCGCAGATATACCCCAGGGATTACCTCAGTGTCACTGCTCAACAGAGGCACAGCAAAATAATGGGTATAGTTCCCCATACTAAAGGGGTGGCGTAAGCCACAAAACTATGGGCTAGGCTTGTAAATGCCCTCGGGCAGATAGCCTAGTATGAACCTATGAACCTATAAACCTATGAAATGATTTCTGAGATCCAGAATCACTTTTCTTTAGTCATTACTCACATAAACATAGAACACAATACAGAATTGATAAAGTATATGTTTTCAATGAGTTGACAGATAAACTGGGCAAAGTTAAAGTGGTATCTTGCCCACTTTCAGGTCATAATGCAATCACTTTTTAGCTGTTTTTAAATTACCACAATAACATTAAGATCAGGAGGATGCCAGCACATATAATTTGCTTAAAGGATTTTAAGGATTTTTTTAATTAAAGAAATTATTTCTTTTATAAAAAATAACAATACAGGAGATATTTCAGAAATTTACCTATAGGATGCACTAAAAGCATATATTTTGGTAGAGTCACTAATTGGTTATCAATAAAGAAAAAGCGATGGAACAAAAAACTGTATGATATGCAAGAAAAACTTGACAAATGAAAACTGGAAGATCAGACAGATAACAATAATAATATAGAAGAGATTAATAATCTACATAATAAGTATTTGGAATTTTTAAATCATAAAACTAGGATTAATCTAGAAAAGATTAAGATGATTTATTTCTCTATTAACCCAAAATCTGTGCATAAGTTAGTTAACAGAACAAAACTACTTAGTACGTATAACCATATAAAGGACATTTATTCACGCAAGGGAAAAGGAAAAGTGATGGAAATAGAAGATATTTTAAAAGAATTTAGAAATTATTACAATAAAATCAATCAAGATAATGCAATGACACAGACGGGATAATCAAAACTTTTGTAAAAACATATAAAAATGATCTGATGACCAAGCAAAATTAATTGATAAAACTGTTTCAATGTCTGAAATTTAAACTCAAATTAACAAAGTAAAGCCTAACAAAGCACCAGATAATGATAGAATTATACCAGAACTCTATAAGTTACTAACTAATGAAGCCTTAAACATACTGCACAAATTTTTTTCTATTGTTAAAAACTTAACAAAAGTTCCTCCCTCGTGGAAATATACTCTTATCTCCCTAATTTTAAAAACTAACAAAGATCCAACTGAATGTTCTTCATATAGATCAATTTTACTTCTAAATGTAGATCAAGCTGGTTTTATTCACAATAGAAATACTTATGACAATATCAAAAGAATAATCACAGTAATTGACTATGTAAACAAAACAAAAAAGAGAGAATCTAACATTAATGAGTCTAGACATTAATACATTTTCTGACTGTGAATTGAATATATCTTTTGTTAGTCTTAGAGGAATGTAATTTTTCAAGTAGTTTTACACATCTTATAAATCTTCTTTATGACAATTGTTTTGCATATGTTAAAATAGGTACTTTTATTTCTGATTCAATACACATTTTAAAGGGAACTACACAAGGGTGTAATCCTTAACACCTGCATTTCAATCTAATTATGGAATATTTTGCTAATTATATTAGGTCAAATTTAGACATAAAAGGCATTAGAATATATACAAATTTGGTAGCCAGTTACTTGCTAATGAGATTCTTCTGACATTGAGCAACAGTGATGGTTCCCTTTCTGTTATTTTTAAGGCAATGGATGTGTTCCAAAAAGCTGGTCTCTCCTTTATGATAAAACAAAATTACTACCCATAAATGCTAATCTTGATAGGATAAATGATAGATTTACTAAATACATTGTCAAAGAGAGAAAACTGAACTATTTGGGGATAATTGTAACAGATAACATTAATAATATAATAAATTACAATTATACAAACAACATAACCAGAATAACGAGTCTAATAAATAAACAGAACAAAATTTTATTCAAAATGGAAGTGAGACTATCTATAATCAAAACAATTATTTTACCAAAAATTGTATATGTTATTCAGTCATCATATTTACCTTCATCTAAAACATGTATTAAAAATGTAATGCATTAATTTAAAATGTCTTTGGTTCCCAGACAAACAAAGAATTGCCTTAAATTCAACCATGCAATACAAAAAAAAAGCACCCACTCCTGCTAAAGGTAGCTCACAAGCAAATCAATCCAAATAAGAAAAATCAAAATGTGAACAAACCAAAAAAGCTGAATGAAGGCCAAGAAACATGCTTTGTAGATTCTTTATTAAAAAGAAAGGATAAAAGCTTGCACATAGTCACTGCTTCTTCAGATCCACATAAAAACAACTGAAAACCAATGATTTATGCAAAAAGTAAAATCACATGTCAGTAAAAACACCAAATCAAATTTACTTCCTCTTAATTAATGCTGGCTTTAAAGGAATATTAGGATTAAACCCTGTCTCTTTGTGAGCTTGCAGTGCTATTATCCACTTAACTTCCAAATTCTCCAGAAAATTATTCACATCACCCCTCCTCATACCAGGGTTAACTAGCTGTAGGACGCTAAAGCAAAAAAATATTGTGTCCTGTTTTAACTGTGTGTGCTGCTAAAGCATTAGTAGTGACATTGTTCCTGATATTGCCAACATGCTCCAAAATCCTTTCTTTAAACCTGTGCATAGTCTTACATACATAAAAACTAAGACACTGCATGCAGGTTGCTAAGTAAACAAGACAATTACTGTTGCACATGGCAAAAAATCTTGGAATAAATTCTCTCCTGGTTTTGGGATGAATAAATACTTGTTCTCTGACTATAAAAGTACAGGCTTTACATTTGCCACAGGAAAAATTTCCAAAGCCATGTGGAGAATCAGTCATTGCAGCTCTAGGGCCATAGCATAACCTTCTCTTCAAACATTTATTATTCCTAAAAATAAAACTAAGATGGCAGCCAACTACTTTGCTTATAACTTCATCACTTGATAAAATGGGCCAATTCTTTTTGAAAATATCAGAAAATTCAAAAACATTGCTGAAATATGTAAAAAGCATCTAGGAACATCTGTGACTCAAATTATTATTACAATGTCTACTATTGTAGTTCCTGTGTTTACTGGAAAAATAGGAGGCTCCTTTATTATCGCTCTGTGCTTGTACCTCTTTACAAACATTGGCAGTAACCTTATTTGGATACCCCCTATCCGAAAGGTCATGTAAAAAATTATTGATGGATTCAGTCATACCCTTGTCATCAGTATTGAGGTGTGAAAGCCTCAAAGATTGTCCTTTTGCAATGTTTGGGAAAATATGAGAAGGATGCATACTGGATTTATGTAATATACTATTCTTCCAGCATGCTTTCCTAAAGCATTTGGTATCAAGCCTACCCAAGAGCATTCTTATACAACGTGACATCCAAAAAGTCTATACTAGTTAGTGACCAATTCATAACAAATCTAAGGTAGCTAGTAGTGATTTCAAGGTATTCAATAAATCTATTCAGTTGTGTTTCATCC
Organism: Protopterus annectens; assembly: GCF_019279795.1. Taxonomy (NCBI): domain Eukaryota; kingdom Metazoa; phylum Chordata; order Ceratodontiformes; family Protopteridae; genus Protopterus; species Protopterus annectens. Next base: position 1,448,610,809 of record NC_056731.1, on the reverse strand, counting down.
CCTTTCCATAAAAGAAGGATGTCATCCACAAACCTACCATAGTACATTAGAAAGTCAATAAAGATGTTATTATTCAGTATGTATTCTTCCTCCCACTGTGCCAACACCAAATTGGCATAGGTGTTGGCATAATGGATACCCATGGCCACCCCTTCTTTCTGCAAAAAATAACAACCATCAAAAGGAAATATATTATGATTCAAAATCAGGTCCAACAGTGTACAAATCACAGTTACAGTATTGTTATTATATTGGCTGCAGTGTGCCAAATAAAGTCTAATTGCATCAACATCCTCTATATTCGGGATTATCGTAAATAACGTTTTGACATCTAATGTGACTAACAGTACTTCTGTCAGATCAAGACCCTGTACTTTTTCAAATAAGGTCACCAGACAGTGTTGTGTATCTTTTAGAACCAAGGGGGCCTCCTCTAATAGAGGTTTTAGCATGTTTTCTACATACTGAGAAAGGGGCTCAATTGCCCAACCATGCCTAGATACCAGGGGTCACATAGGAGGTTTCAACGGAGTTTTATGTATCTTAGGTAATCCATTAAATGTTGGTATCAAAGGATGTTCCACCAAAAAAAACTCATAATGATCAAGGTCCAGCAACCCATACATCAGTAACTCATAAAGTACTTCCCTAATAGTATTCAAGCTTTTATCAATATCCTTAGTATCTATTGAAGCATATGTATCTACATCTGAAAGCATTTCATGCACAAAGTTTAAATAGTCAGTCTTCTTTAGAACAACAACAGTACCCCCTTTATCAGCTGGTCTAATATTGATATTATCCATCCTCTGCAACTGCTCTAAAGCTTCACTTTCTAATTCTGTTAAATTAGAAAAACAACTTTTGGTCTTATCAAATGCTTCATATATGTCCAGTTCACATACTCTAATGAATGCTTCCATAGTGCTAGATAAAGGGGGGTTGAAGGTACGGGTCCATATTAGAACATTGAATATTTAACAGTTCGAATCACTAAAGGTTGACCTTTAGTTATCAAACTGTTAAAACATCGAATGTTCAGAAAAAAATAATAAAAACAACCAAAACAAACTAAATGGTGTAGGCAGGGGGGCAAGCCTCCCTGCACCCCCCCCCTGCTACTTAAATATACCAACTCCGAGAATGCACTACAGTGAAGTAAATGGAAATCTCCCTTTATGGAGATTTCCGTTTACTTGTTTGATGTTCTGCAGTTTCGCTATTCTCGTGTTGACAATGTCAGATTCGACATTGTCGGCTTTCGAGAATTTAATATAGACCCGAAGGTACTACATTTGTGACAAGACAAGGTTTTTACACTTACATTTGAGGCATCCATTTCACCATACAAACATTTCAGTGTTACATTCCTGGCAAATAACCTCAAATCTAGGACAATATCAGTGAGTTCTGATCTCCTAGCTGGAATAAAGTTCAAGCCCTTGTTGGGGAGCACAACTTGTGCTTCAGTTAACGTAACATCAGACAAATTAAATACAAGTTTGTTGTGTCTTTGCAAGTCAGATGCATATGCCAAATCAATACGACCAGTTCCCTTTGCCGAATCTGCTAGATGGTGGTAATCCTTTACAAATGATGTTACGATGGGAAAGTCAGTCAGAGCAGTACTAGATAAAGCATGAACAGGCCAGACAAAGTCTTTTAAACTCTCTACACATATTTCATGCTTATTACAATCTTGACCAGACAGTTCTGGTGTTGGCTGATAGTCATGCTTTATAGAAAATAACTCTTCTGAAGGGACACTTACGCATATATGATGTCCTTGTCAAGTTATCCAAGGAATTTGTTCTTTATCAAACATCAAACTCAGTTTTTCTTGGAGCAGTCAGTCATTCAACCTATGTTGCATTGTGAGGCTTGCGGAGGCCTTCCGCTTCCAATGATCCCTTATAGGCGAGCACCCCCTGCTGGAGGTATCCGGCAGCTTCATAGGCAGAGTTAGTGCAGTAAAAGGATTGGCAGAGAAAGGAGGCATCGTAGCCACCAAATCTCACCCAAAATCTTTGGCTTTGCTATGAACCCCAGGTGAAGATACAGTCACTCATGTTTTAGCATTCACTGAAGTAGATGCTTGACTCTCAGCCAAGACATCTTGATGGGAATGTAGTAAAATGGTTGTAGATGCAGAACCTTGCTGGTGGTTGGTACTAGGGGCAGTTACATTATCTCCAGTGGGTTGTTTATCTGCATTCTCTGTTGGACCCAATGGGGCAGTATTCAGTTCATGGCTCCTCGGCTAGACAAAGATGTGCCCTTTAATAAAGTCCGTATACTCCCTATGGAGTTTCTTTTGATTCTGTTGCTTCAATCTACATTCATACGCTGGTAGATCTGCACAAACATTCTCTAATCTCAACAAAAAATCCTCACCAGGATAGTCCATTTTTATCTGTCGCAAAAGCAGTTCCTTCTCCACTCTAATTGACATTTCTATGGGCATGTAATGATCCACCAAGAGTTTTGGATAACTAAAGTTCAGTTCCAAATTCAATTTTTGCCACTATGAGAGTAACTCGGGTTCAAAGTAGCCCTGTGTAGGCATTTTAGTTATTCTCAAGCTGCTTGGTATAACTTTATATTCAAGGCAAGCTTCTAGACGGAATCTTTGCCATTCATATTTCTTTAATTTGTGCATAAGACTCTCAAATTGTTTCAAAAGGCTTAAGAAATCTGATTGCACTTCTGTTTGTTTCAATCCAGCTGCATCTGGTACATTACAGTTCAAGCAAAGGAGAGGGTTTGGCTGATTACGTACATATTTAATATGCTTATCAAGTCCATCATATATATGATTTAATCCTCTGGAAGTTTGACCATCCAAGCTGATAACCTCAGAGTCAATTGATACAGCCATGTGCAGTGTGGTGCTGAACAAAGTGAAACAAGCAAAACAAACAAACACCACCCACTCCTGGTAAAGGAAGCTCACAAGCAAATCAGTCCAAATAAAAAAAACAAAATGAGAGCAAACAAACAGAGCTGAATGAAGGCCAAGAAACATTCTTTGTAGATTCTCTATTAAAAAGAAAGGATAAGCGTTTTCACGGAGTTACTGCTTCAGATCTACATAAAAACAACTTAAAATTAATCATTTATACAAAAAGAAATATCACGTCAGTAAAAACACCAAATCAAATTCACTTCCTCTTAATTAATGCTGGCTTTAAAGGAATATTAGCATTAAGCCCTGTCTCTTTGTGAGCTTGCAGTGCTATTATCCACTTAACTTCCAAATTCTCCAGAAAATTATTCACATCACCCCTCCTCATACCAGGGATAACTAGCTGTAGGACTCTAAAGCAAAAAATATCGTGTCCTGTTTTAACTGTGTGTGCTGCTAAAGCATTAGTAGTGACATTGTTCCTGATAATGCCAACATGCTCCAAAATCCTTTCTTTAAACCTGCGCATAGTCTTACCTACATAAAAGCTAAGACACTGTGTGCAGGTTGCTAAGTAAACAAGACAATTACTGTTGCACATAATAAAAAATCTCGGAATAAATTCGCCCCTGGTTTTGGGATGAATAAATACTTGTTCTCTGACTATAAAAGTACAGGCTTTACATTTGCCACAGGAAAAAGTTCCAAAGCCATGTGGAGAATCAGTCATTGCAGCTCTAGGGTCATAGCATAACATTCTCTTCAAACTTTTATTATTCCTAAAAATAAAACTTGGATGGCAGCAAACTACTTTGTTTATAACTTCATCACCTTATTTGGATACCCCCTATCCAAAAGGTCATGTAAGAAATTATTTATGGATTCAGTAATACCCTTGTCATAAGTATTGAGGCGTGAAAGCATTTATATGAAGCATCTGATAAGACCAAAGTCATTTTTCTAATTTAACAGCAATAGAAAGGGAAGTACTGCGGTGGTGTCACCTCACAGTTAGATGTTGCCCATTCGATTCTCAGAGCATCTTCTGTGTGTCGACATGCATGAATGGGCATTCCTTCGTTAAAGGCTGTGCGTTAGGCCTGGCAAGCCAGCACGTAAAAATCTCCTGCCAATCATTAGTGGATCAGAGTTCCGCTGTGGCGACCCCTAACCGGGAAAAGCCAAAAGACACAAACAAAGAAAGGGAAGCTTTAGAGTAGCTGCAGAGGCTGGATAATATCAGTATTAGACCAGCTGATAAAGGGGGTGCTGTTGTTGTTCTAAACAAGACTGACTATTTAAGCTCTGTGCATGAGATGCTTTCAAACGTAGATACATATGCTTCAATAGATACTAAGGATATTGATAAAAGCTTGAATACTATTAGGGAAGTACTTTATGAGTTACTGATGTATGGGTTGCTGGACCTTGATCATTATGAGTTTTTGTTGGTGGAACATCCTTTGATACCAACATTTAATGGATTACCTAAAATACATAAAACTCTGTTGAAACCTCCTATGCGACCCATAGTATCTGGGAATGGTTGGGCAACTGAGTCCCTTTCTCAGTATGTAGAAAACATGCTAAAACCTCTATTAGAGGAGGCCTCCTTGATTCTAAAAGATACACAACACTGGTGACCTTGTTTGAAAAAGTACAGGGTCTTGATCTGACAGAAGTACTGTTTGTCACATTAGATGTCAAAACGTTATTCACAGTAATCCCGAATATAGAGGCCATTGATGCAATTAGACTTTATTTGGCACACCACAGCCAATATAATCACAATACTGTAATGGTGATTTGTACACTGTTGAACTGATTTTGAATCATAATGTTTTTCCTTTTGATGGTTGTTATTTTTTGCAGAAAGAAGGGGTGGCCATGGGTAACCCTTGTGCCAACACCTATGCCAATTTGGTGTTGGCACAGTGGGAGGAAGAATACATACTGAATAATAACATCTTTATTGACTTTCTAATGTACTATGGTAGGTTTGTGGATGACATCCTTCTTTTATGGAAAGGGGATGAAACACAACTGAATAGATTTATTGAATACCTTGAAATCACTACTAGCTACCTTAGATTTTTTATAAATTGGTCACTAACTAGTATAGACTTTTTGGATGTCACGTTGTATAAGAATGCTCTTGGGCAGGCTTGATACCAAATGCATTAGGAAAGCATGCTGGAAGAATAGTATATTACATAAATCCAGTATGCATCCTTCTCATATTTTCCCAAACATTGCAAAAGGACAATCTTTGAGGCTTTCACACCTCAATACTGATGACAAGGGTATGACTGAATCCATCAATAATTTCTTACATGACCTTTCGGATAGGGGCTATCCAAATAAGGTTACTGCCAATGTTTGTAAAGAGGTGCCAGCACAGAGGGATAATAAAGGAGCCCCCTATTTTTCCAGTAAACACAAGAACTACAACAGTAGACATCGTAATAATAATTTGAGTCACGGACGTCCTAAGATGCTTTTTACATATTCCAGCAATGTTTTTGAATTTTGTGATATTTTCAAAAAGAATTGGCCCATTTTATCAAGTGATGGAGTTATAATCAAAGTAGTTGGCTGCCATCCTAGTTTTATTTTCAGGAATAATAAAAGTTTGAAGAGAATGTTATGCTATGGCCCTAGAGCTGTAGTGACTGATTCTCCACATGGCTTTGGAAATTTTTCCTGTGGCAAAGGTAAAGCCTGTACTTTTATAGTCAGAGAACAAGTATTTATTCATCCCAAAACCAGGAGAGAATTTATTCCAAGATTTTTTGCCACGTGCAACAGTAATTGTCTTGTTTACTTAGCAACATTACGCTGTGTCTTAGTTTTTATGTAGGTAAGACTATGCACAGTTTTAAAGAAAGGATTTTGGAGCATGTTGGCAATATCAGGAACAATGTCACTACTAATGCTTTAGCAGCACACACAGTTAAAACGGGACACAATATTTTTTGCTTTAGAAACCTACAGCTAGTTAACCCTGGTATGAGGAGGGGTGATGTGAATAATTTTCTGGAGAATTTGGAAATTAAGTGGATAATAGCATTGCAAGCTCACAAAGAGCTAGGGCTTAATGCTAATATTCCTTTAAAGCCAGCATTAATTAAGAGGAAGTGAATTTGATTTGGCGTTTTTACTGACGTGATTTTACTTTTTGTATAAATCATTAGTTTTAAGTTGTTTTTATGTAGATCTGAAGAAGTGGTAACTTCGTGAAAGCTCTTATCCTTTCTTTTTAATAAAGAATCTACAAAGGACATTTCTTGGCCTTCATTCAGCTCTGTTGGCTTGCTCACATTTTGTTTTTCTTATTTAAATCAACCATATAAGGGACTGGATAGCAGGAAGAATTAGACTACTAGATCTAAAATTATATTCTTTATTATCAACTATAAAAACAATATCTCTTTAGATAAATTATCCCCGGGATTTATTAAACTCCGTGAAGGAATAGTGCTATTCCTGTATGGAGTGGTTCATTTCCATATAGAACAGCAGTGCGCCTTACATATGCATGAAGGTGTACTGCTGTTTAACCTACATGGCCACGAACCACGTGCAAGCACAGGAGGTGTATCTGAGCAGTGCACGGACACTAAACACACCCTCTGTGCGCAGAAAGTGCCATATGGCACTTTCTAAGCAGTACTGGCGTAATATTAGAACTTTGCTCTAATATTATGCCAGTATTTTAGTGTCCGAGGACACTTAAATGTAAAATTGATCATTTCAGTGTCCATGGGAACCGAAATTAAAATGGCAAGAGCAAAGCAATACAGGGGGTGTCTCAGCTTCTGTGACACATCTGCTGTATTGCTAAAGTGCCGTATGGCACTTCTGCATCCTGCAAAGGCAGGAAATGTGTGCAAATGCACACATAACAGGATAAATGCCCCAAAAGTTAAAAAGCACAAGCACAGCCCTGAAAACACACAAGATTGACAGAGAACATGTCATGCATCAGCATGAAACATGCATAGAAGCCTGACAGCCCAATCAATGCCAGTATTTCACGAATACAGTCCCAAGTAGTTATCAGAACACTGGAATACACACCCATATAACCTAAAAATACAATAATAATATATACTTATTTTTAATACCCTAAGGAATGTTTAAGTGTAGCTAAGTGGGTGTGTATATTATGGCCGTCCCCTTAGCATAGCTTAAACATCCCATAGAAGCTAAATGAAAATAGACAGGCAAAATGTCCAAGCCAAGGTAGTGTAGTAGATAGAGTTGCAGCTTTACATGCAGGTGTTCATGATTTGATTCTCACGACAGTCAACTCATTTTCCCATGTGAAAGTACTGTTAAAATAATTTTAGTAAACTTAAATTATGTATCAACTATTTTTTGTCAACCAGGGTAATGTGGCAGTTCCAAAAGTGAGATGCCAGTGTAGAAAAGATGAGGAAACCCCAGTATAAACACACGTGCCCCATACAGTATAGTCACACAAGAATATAATGTAATGAAAGCACATAGGGGGATGTTATGGTAGGTAAACATAAAATTAGAATGCGTATTTAAATATTATTTTATATTATTCAGTGACTGACTATTAACATACAAAAATGAGTATGCTAATTGGCCAGCCCAACCAGGGTGCCCATTGTAAATCCGAGAGTATACTAATGGAAAAAGGTCTAGTTGCCCAGACTTTTTCCATTTTTATATCTCCTGTTCTTTGTTTTTTGTTTTTTTTCTGCAGAGATAGCAACGGAGAAATGAAGATCTCTGTTGCTTTTTTTAATGTATCTCACTATGTTTTACGAGTTGAAGAAGAGCAAGATATCATAAAAGAATGCAATGGAGATCTTCCTTTCAACAGAGAAAGGAAGATCTCTGTTGCTTTTTTTAATATATCTCACTATGTTATACGAGTTCTTCAACTCGTATAACATACCGAGATATGTTAAAAAAAGCAATGGAGATCTTCCTATCTCTGTTGCTACATCTGGACAGCACTTACGCATGCGCAGTACATCAGAAATGTCCAAGGATACCGGAAAACCACAGAAGGGCAGCATGGAGGCATTATACAACAGCATTATTTAAGACAGGTAAGTATTGTTTTTCTTAAATAATGTCATTGTGTAATAGCAATAACCCATGGCTGGGTGTGGGCAATGCTGGATTTACCCATGGTTGACTTTGTTTGGTCACTTGGGCTTCACCCTCATGACAAACCACACCAATCGTGGGTAAATCCAGCATTACCCACACCCAGCTGTGGGTTATTGCTTAAATATAACATTATAAGTATAATATGCTTAAATGTGCCTTAACCAGTCTGTATCCATCAGACCTTGTTCTGCCCAGCAACAAAATAGTGAGCCTTGCCAAGTCTCGAACCTGGGATGCTGTCCTCTACAATCACAGCAAAATATCACTACACCATGTGAGCTGTGAAAACATGTAGTGCTCTAACAAACATACCCTGCATTTGGGTCATTTAACATTAATAAAAAAAAAAAGCAGCAGTCCCAAGTGTTGAATCCATGACGCTGACGACTAGAGTCAGAGGAATGTACCACTACACCATCTGAGCTGTAGGAATCAATGTTGCTTTTTCAAACATATCATGCAAAAGAGGCATACAACATTAGAGAGAAAGCTTTGTGGAACCTTTTGTGTGTTGTATATAGATATATACACACACATATATATGATTAAACATATATATGAAAAAGTAGAGTCGTAATATAGATATACATATATAAAAATATATAAAAATATAAAGGAAGGAAAATTATATATATATATATATATATATATATATATATATATATATATATATATATATATATATATATATATATATATATATATATATAAAATATGCAGTGCAGTTATACCTTAGAACCATCCCTCTCAACCTGTTAGTGCAAGGAACCTGTACAAAGGCTGTAAAAGGGGACACATATACGGACATATTTCAAAAATCGCTGTTACAAATGAAGATGTGTTACATCAACAATGTGTGTTTCAGCAGACAATTACTGAAGGATATGAGGATGGAAACTGAAATGTCATGTCATTTATTTAATGACATAAATCCTTAGATCATCACCGTGATTTACCAGACAAATAAAAATACATTGTGGAACTGAACAAAAGTATGGTCCAAACATCTTTACATTCTGTGAAAAATCTGGCAGTGGAGAGGTATGCTCAGAACCCCTTAGTGCAATGAATCTGGACCAAGCCTGACAAAGTGGGGGGACAAAGGCCTGAAAATGGGAACATGTCCAAAATAAAAAAAAAGTTAATGTAGTAACAGTGTATGTCCTAACATACATTGATTGAAATATCATAATTCCAGAACTCAATAGCTTCTCATTGGTTACTGACTTCAGTCCCCACATCATGGAGAGCAGACCAAAGATATCAGTCAGACAACTGGACATCCTACGAACATGTGGAGATAACACAACATTAGGGAAACTACACTGAGCTACCGAGCAATGTCCAAACTACAATCAGACTAACATAACACTAACCAGGTCCAGCTCTGGTGTTGTACACATGCATTAGCAAATATAACAGGTACTGCAGGGATGTAACACTAGTGGAAAATAGACACTGGTGTGCAAGTGCATACCCCCAAACAAGTACATCATAGTCACAGCGATATACCAGTAAGCAAATTGAATACAACAGTATAATACTGTGTAAGCAACCACATAAAGTTTGCAACTCATACATTACTCCTACATATACTGCCCCAATTCACAGTGTACTGGGAATCCTGAGGTGTTACAGGACATGTCACAGTCAGCACCTACACACATACAGACCTGATAAACTGCCAGCAGCTGTATCAGCATGCAATCAGATCAGCAAAGGATGTATGGCACTGACATCTGCTATTCTCCTTACCCAGCCCAACAAACATATACACACAACATTGCTACACAATCTTGGCAGTTTGTTCGCAATGGCCAGACATACATAACTTCCATATGTGCAGATTTCCACAGAATTACCAGGTTGTGGACCCATATCCCTGGCCACTGCTGCATACCATGGCCAGGAGTCTGCCAGGTCATTGGCATGATAACTGGAGTGCAGTTAGTAATTAATGATATACCATACCTCTGCACCTTGTAGTGCAGGATATCTGGACAATGCATGGCATACTTGTGGGACAGGCGGCTAGAAAGAGGGACATATCACACACAATGGTGTTACAAACTGAAACAGTAGATGGTGTTATACGTGTTGCTGTAACATAACATCCCTGAAGGATATGATGTCTGGAACACCAATGGATGTCAACACTTACTGACTACAGTCTTCACATTATCTTACTAACACCACAAAAACAGATGTTGTTCAAGGAACAAACCAAGCATAATAGTAAACATCTGGCCAGTATGTGGACAACATGCCAGTTGAGAGGTATGTCAGAGGCATATCACTGTCAGATGTCAAGTCACCCAGTAAATGCATGTCCAAACAAACCCTGTCAATCTAGCAACCCTCCATGTGTATAACAGCACTAAATACATACAATCTGTACCAAAATCTGGAGCTTTGGCCCCCATGTTGTTGGACTGTCTCCATATGTCCTATCCTGTGAGGTATTTCCACCTACAGTCAGTGAAGCTGTAGCCCCCACACCTCCATAACGTCCCCCACATAGGCAAGGGTAATGGGCAAGGCCCACATGAAGGGCATCCCATATGTTGGCACTAGCAGCTGTGTCCAGGCCCACAGCACACCACTATGTGGGCACCTACATATCTTTATGGCTTCAGCAATCCCTGACAGGACCACATCAACCCCCTCAACATAGGCTGAACATCTGTGGTGGACAGCAGCAATACACAAACCACAGACTTGGTCCCTATATTGGCTGCATAGGGCAAATCAGGAGGATGCACCAACTTGACATCAAGTCATCCTTTGTCTGTTCAAGCATATAAGGTCACAGGTGGAGTACCGTAAGGCTAACTATGAGTACAAATTGGATACATCCACCAAGGCCAATCACAAGGCTATCTTCACATATGTCTGCAATCTCTGAGTCAACAAACCAACCCACCCTGTAATGGTGGCCAATCTGACTACATACACACACAACATAGCTCTAGCCAACCTGCTGCAGATAAGTTTAGGGCAAAAGGGCAAACATCACCCCCCTGGATCAGCATCACTATAGGTGGATATGCACAGCACCTACACCCCTCCCCTAATCACCAGTGAGCAGGTAGGTATTTCCTACTGAAAGGCAACAAACGTAAGTATCCATGGGACCTGATAACATCCCTGTCTGCATCCTATATGAACTCAGGCATGTTCCCTCACCTCCATTACACATTGTAGTTACACCAAGCCTTGGCACCATCCACACCCCACCCCATCCGCATGGAAGATGGTCAGTGTCATCCCTCTACACAGACATGAATGAGGAGTATAGAATTATGTAATTAACTAGCCCTCACTGGGGGAAATATGACACTTCAGAGCCAGCAGTGCAATGAAAGCAGATACAGTGCTGCTACATTACAGGGGTATGGTGTGGTTGTGAGTGGTGGCTACTGGTATTCAATGTAGTTGTGCAGGTTCTATATATACTGTTGTCAAATGTATGAAGTCCTGTGATGTGTCTCCCTTTTTATGTCTTCCAGGTGCAATGTTGCATCAGCAAAGGTCAACATTCTCAGTGACTGAGACAAATATAATCATAGAAGCCATACTACAAAACCATGCCATAATGTTTGGCTGGAGCCAGCAACATCTGCAGGAGAGGTCCAGCCTGTGGGACAACCTTGTCCACAGGGTAAATGATGGTGGTCTGTATGCATATCTATATGAGCAGGTCTGGCATCATGAAAGTGACGTCATATGCCATGCCCGGCAAAGGGCTGCTGCAGTGCCCAGGGACAGCAGAGCCACAGGTGTGGGCCTGGCCATGCAGCCCCAGTGACACCCACTGGGGAGCTCCTCGGGTACCTTGAGGCACCCATCCCAGTACAACATCAAGGTACAGACCTCCCACATACTGGTGGTGGGTGGCATGCCATAATGGATGAGGAGTGTGCAGGTAAGGCCCCAGTTTAGATTACTAGACTAGTGTAGCAGACATACTTGTAATTGTAGAGTATCTACGTGTGTGTCAGGTCAGATTGCAGTTGTGGATGGGATTTTTTAATGCACGGATGTGCACATGTATGATGAAGGACAGCAAATTGTGTAGTATTGAGGGTTGTACTGTAAATGTGCAGACATGTTGCATCCATCCTGTACCAATGCCACATGTGGGTCTGCTGACAATACTTTCCTCCCACAACTACCTATATCCTTCTGGTCTGCATGTGTGATAGCAAGTGAACATACAGTTGTTCGGTTGTAGTTTGCCAATACCCCAGGCATGTGAAGGCCATGCAGTGTACCATGCACACAACTGTCACTCATAGCCATATTGCTTTATGTGCATGTTCACTTGTGTTGGGGTTAACTGCGTTGCATCACAGTGGTCACCACAGGAGCCTATCTGATGAGAATATAACATCCCTGTAGCATACTTCATGACCTGTCAGTGCAAGACATCTGGACAGAGACCAACAAAATGTGGGGACAAATGGCCTAAAGTAGGGACATGTGTAAACAATACTGTCATACAGTGGATATAAACAGTGTATACACCCCTGCTAAGATGCCAGGTGTTTGTGATATATATACAAATTGAGACCACAGTATGTCAGTCCACACCTTTTCCAAACTGCAATGTTACCTATGACATGAACAATTCCCCTGTAAAACCAATCAATCTGTAGGGCATCAAATATGGTTATACAAACCTGACAATAAGCTGGATGCATATGTGTGCACACCCTTCAAATAATATGTTATTGCAGCAGCTTATGATTTACTGACAGCATAAAGTCTGCTTGGGTACACACTTGCCATCAAGAAAAGGCACTCTGAATAGCACAAATTAACAGTCTGCTGTCCAAGTGGGATAATCATGACTTTTGCTCAGTTGCCTGCTACAGCAACAGCCATGGCTTGTAGACAGTTTACAAAGCAGCAAAGGGATCTCATATTTGAAAGGTATCAATGGGGTGCAACAATATTACCACAGCATTGCATACACCGTGGAACAGAGTGGAGACAGTTGTTAAAAGGTGGATTGAATATGGGACAACAGTGCTGTTGAAAAGAACTTGATGTCTCTCCAAAAATTATGACAAAACATGTCAAGACCTTGTCAACGAAGTTACCATGGGACATACAGCAACACTGAGGGAGTTGCAGGAATCTCTTGCTAGTATTAGTGTTATGTGCTACCTGTGGGAACACTCTCCCATATTTTGCATACATCTGGCCTATGGGGTAGGGTCCCTAGCTACACAGATGCCTTTTTATGGTGTAGATTCAGGGCTGTTAACATGGTGAAGAAGCAAATGAGGTGTGCACTTATTAGCATTGCTGAATCCCAAATACTTGGCTCCATGAAAGAGATATAAACATATTGCAGGCACTCCCTAAGTGTTTGCTGCTAAGGGATTGCAACTGTGAACGATTGCTGGTATGAAGAAGGATAACAAAACAGCAATGTACACTGCCCTACCTCCAGTGGGTGTGTTAGATTAGACTTACAAAATGTATAGAAGTCATTTTATCAATGTTGGAAATATAAGTAAGTACACAATTCACAGGTATAGTTCATTAACATCCAACCTCCTCTTCATTTGTTAACAACTGTATATATCATTACCATGTAATATAGGTTCATAGGTTCATACTAGGCTATCTGCCCTAGGGCATTTATAAGCCTACAAAGATGAAAACAACCCAAGCACAAAAATAAGAAATGATATCCAATAGGAAAGAAAACAACTGCCAGTATATCCAAACGTTTATTCCACTTGGTTCTCTCTCTCTAGCGCCTCGGCTTCAAAAAGCCTTCAAGGAGTATCTCACAGTAAAAAAACAAGTACCTTTCATACACACCTTCATTAATTAATTATTCAATTAAAACTAAACAATTAAATACTAACAATGTAAAAACAATTATGTAATCAAATCACGCTCTTCCAGCAGCATTCAGTATTCAGACCTTTAGGAATCAAGGTCTGATATTTCAAAATAAAAATTAATTATTTTTTCAAAAGTTCATATCTAGTCCTATCTTCACTTACTTCTTGTATCATAATTTGTTCTAAAATAGATACCCTGAAGCTATTACATTCAGAGTTATGATATTCAATTTTTTATGTCTCTCAAATGCTCCATGATCCTGATTTTTAACATCCTTTTTGTTTGACCCACATAATACTTTTCACATCCACATCTAATAATATAAATCACCTTTTCTGTAGTACAGCTAAAATGTCTCTTTGGTATATAGCTAATTCCATTAATATAAGGAAAATAATTTTCCACATACATACAAATTTTACATTTTCCACACTCTTTTGTGCCTATACTTTGAACAGATCTAACCAATTTCTGCATAGGTAACTCAAACTTTGTGTGTACTACTATATCTTTAACATTTCTACCTCTCCTATAACTAACTTTTAGCATTTTATTTGTCATGTCTTTTAATTCTTCAAAATTCCGCAGATATTTATAAGCCTAGCCAGAGTGTGTTTGGCTTTCGCCACCCGTTTTAAATTAATTTTGCTATGCCCTTTTTCGAGGTTAGTATACTGTGCCTCTGTCTAACAGTGACACAGAAGTGATACCTGGGGTAAACCTACAATCTCCCATCCACTCATCAAGATTCCTCTTGAAGAGAGTCAATGAGGGATTCTGCCTAACCTGGACTGGGATTTTATTCCAGAGTGAAGGGAGCCTCTGGGTTATGAATCTGTCCCTCCAGCATGTCCTATTTATTTCAGTGCTGAGGTTCAAGTCTCTCAAGCACGTAGCTCGATGGGATTTGGATTTTCTGAGGTGCAGCATGTCCATTAATTCTGGGTTAGACATGGCTTTATACGTCAGGCACAGATCGCCTCTGAGCAGGCGGTATGCCACTGAGTAGAGCTGGAGTTTCTTTAACCGGGCAGCATATGGCATCTGTTTGAGCCCTTTGATCCTCTTGGTGAGGTACTTTTGGGGTCTTTCCAGTTGCTGCAGGTGTCTGGTAAGGTACATCCCAAAAGGGGCATTGTACTCAATTATGGGCCTGATGAGGGATGAGTAAAGACAGGGGTGGCCCGTGCTATCAGGCTGCTGGACTGCAGCCCCCTCAACAAAAAAAAAAAAAAAAAAAAATTTAAATTTGCGGACTTCGCGCATGCGCAGTAGTTCAGACTACTGCGAGTCTACTGCACATGCTCCAGGCAGTCCGGCAGTCCAGGTAGGGAAACATAGGAGACGTCTGTGCACTTTTAAAGTGCACAGTCTCACTGGGAAAACACGTCAGGGCCGGACTGCAACAGCAGCAGTCAGCGTTGGGACTGTGGATTAGGGTTTGGATCACGGGAATCTCGCGGGACTATGGATTATTGCGCAAGCATTTGGATTAACGTTATGGAGAATGGGCAGCAAGGACAGGTAAGTGTGTTAATTATTGTTTAGAATGGTAGGGAAGTGTGTGAATGAATGTATGCCTATTTGAATGGACTGGTGTAGGGAAGCCTATTTGAATGGACTGGTGTGTGTGTGTGTGGGAAGCCTATTTGAATGGACTGGTGTGTGTGTGTGGGAAGCCTATTTGAATTGACTGGTGTGTGTGTGTGGGAAGCCTATTTGAATGGACTGGTGTATGAAGCCTATTTGAATGGACTGGTGTGTGTGTGTGAAGCCTATTTGAATGGACTGGTGTGTGTGTGTGTGTGTGTGTGTGTGGGAAGCCTATTTGAATGGACATGTGTGTGTGTGTGTGTGAAGCCTATTTGAATGGACGTGTGTGTGGGAAGCCTATTTGAATGGATGTGTGTGTGTGTGAAGCCTATTTGAATGGACATGTGTGTGTGAAGCCTATTTGAATGGACGTGTGTGTGGGAAGCCTATTTGAATGGACGTGTGTGTGTGAAGCCTATTTGAATGGACGTGTGTGAAGCCTATTTGAATGGACGTGTGTGGGAAGCCTATTTGAATGGACGTGTGTGTGTGGGAAGCCTATTTGAAAGGACGTGTGTGTGTGGGAAGCCTATTTGAATGGACATGTGTGTGTCGGAAGCCTATTTGAATGGACGTGTGTGTGAAGCCTATTTGAATGGACGTGTGTGTGAAGCCTATTTGAATGGATGTGTGTGTGTGTGTGTGTGTGTGTGTGTGTGTGTGTGTGTGTGTGTGTGTGTGTGTGTGTGTGTGTGTGTGTGTAAATGCCCCAGGTGCTCATGGTGGTGTGGTAGGGAATACCTCAGGCTCTAACCCTGTACCCTGTATGCAGGTGTTAAAGACTTGAGTTCCCTACCCACCACCATTTGTAAAAAAATTGCAGATTTTTGCCTCATATTTCATCTGATCTGTTCCTCATAATATCTGTGGTTTGTAAATGTTCCAATGCTTGATATTTGATGGTGTAGTAGTAGCATTGTTGCCTCACAGCTACAGGTTCTCAGGTTTGATTCTTGGCTGGGGTTCCTTCTTTATGGGGTCTGTATCTTCTCCCTGTGTTTGTGTGGGTTTGCTTTTGTGTCCTCCCATGTTACGAAGACATGTCTGCATTATTTCTTCCTGGGCCTCTGCTGAAAATTGTTTTTTTGTTCCAAGTCAGACTGTCCTGATTAACAAATGTTAAATAAAATTGACAGACATTTGAATTTCAGACTTCAGGTTTCTGAATGTTTAATTTTTTACATATTTGATGGTGCAGTGTCAGTATTGTTGCCTCATAGCTACAGAATTTGTGGTTTGATTCTTGGCTGTGGTGCCTTCTTTGTGGAGTCTCCATCTTATCTCTGTGTTTGTGTGGATTTGCTCTGGTATCCTGCCATTTTACAAAGACGTGTCTACAGTATTTCTCCCTGGGCCTCTGCTGAAAATTGTTTTTGTTCCATCAGAAGTAAAATTGACAGGCATTTGAATTTCAGACTTCATAGTCTTCAGAAAATACATAGTAAAACAACATTTTATTCTAGCAATAAATATATAGTAACACAACCTTTTATTATAGCAATTTTTTATGTTTATAAGATGACTATTTGAAATTTTTCCTTATTTTTGGGACTGTAATACCCTGTTAGTGGCTTTGTCCAAGTTTTTTGTGCTAAGGTTGACAGCTATGGCAAGAACTGAATTCACTGAATATGTTTGAGGGCTGTATTCCCTCATTACTGGGTTTGTCCAGGTGTTTTGTGCTAAGGGGTTGACAGCTATGGTGAGAACTAAATTAATTAAATGATAGCCATTTAAGTTTCAGTCTTCCTCTCGTTCACAAAACAGGTGATTTGGCGTAGTGGTATGTTGCTCTTGACTGTTTTGCACATGGACCTTGTCTGTAAAATTACGATGGTAACACAGCATTTTTCTTTCACAAAGCAGGTGATTTGGCATAGTGGTATGTTCTGACTCTTTTTTGCACAAGGACTTTGGCAGTAAAATGTATGTGGTACCGTGGTAACACAGCATTTTATTCTAGCAGCTTTCCAAGATTATACAAGCAATGTTTAATGTGTCCCTGGTTTTTGCCTTTTGCCCAACCCCATTAAATTTTGCTTTTTTCCAGACTTCTTGTGCTGCGAAGTTGAGATGCAGTTGAGTATTGAGCAGATTTTACAAGGAGCTGAGAGCTGCAAGGGAAAATAAGTTTAGTGCTAATAGCACAACAGGCTGTGTGCTTGCTTTTGATGCAGAAGGTTGTTGGTTCTACTCCCATAAGGGGTGAATGCTGAAAGTTAAGATACTAATTATGAGCCTGTTATCAGTTTGCCATCCATTTCCTATTGCAATATTACTAGCTTATTTTTAATGTAATTTAGGCAATTTATTCCACAGGGGCATCAGACACTTTATTGTTCGATGAAACCATGAAAT
The DNA here is from genome assembly GCF_019279795.1 of Protopterus annectens. Taxonomy (NCBI): domain Eukaryota; kingdom Metazoa; phylum Chordata; order Ceratodontiformes; family Protopteridae; genus Protopterus; species Protopterus annectens. Next base: position 1,448,592,934 of record NC_056731.1, on the reverse strand, counting down.
GTAAAGGTGATTGCTAGCACCAACCTCTTCATTACAGATTTATTTAACGTGGAATTATTTAGATGACTTTTTTACTACTTCAGAGATTGTGCATATTTACTGATAATGGTGGACTGTAGAATTGTGCATATTTACTGATAATAGTGGACTGTAGAAGTTTGAGTAGAATTTTATGATGGAAATGTTCTGAATTGGACAGTTTTGTTTCATTGTTTACTGGAAAAATGTTCAAAGCAATAGGAAGGTGTATCAAAGAGCACATGTATGTTTCATATGCAAGGGGCCTATGATTTGAAAACAGCCCAGAATTCATTTTTATCTGCCACGAGTAAAATGTATTTTCTTTGAATGTGGATTTTAATGTTGTTTCAGTGAATGTGAGTTTCAAGGGCAGAGAAGGTTTAATGCCAAGTTTGTTATGTCTTAGTGTTTGTGCTGTAAAATGCAAAAATAAAACTTTCAAATGAAGTTCAAATCATCATAGAAGTAAATCAGTAAGCGCATTAGTGTTTATGGTAAATGGAGTGAAATAGCAAATTAATGGATCATTGGAATGGCTGCAGGGAGGCTCCATTCGAACAGGGTTTTGTGAGGGGGAAGGGCAGCAAACTTAGACAGCCCCAGCTGAACCATACCTCCCAACTGTCCAGATTTTCAAAGAATGAATAGATGTTTTGCTTCTTATTTTTGATTTATTCCTCATAAAAATTTGTGGTTTTCTGGCAAATCATTTAGGAATTAAGTCACTAAATAATGACACACCTAGTTTCAGACTTCATAACCTTCAGAAAAATGCATGCTAAAGTAAGACCTGTTCTATCAACTCTCCCAGTTTATAGAAGAGCATTTTTTAGTACTGTTTATATGTTCCCCCCAATATATTTGGCCTTGTCCAGATTTATGTCCCAGTTTATACAAGAGCAATTTTTAGTACTGTTTATATGTTCCCCCAATATTTCTGGCCTTGTCCAGATTTATTGCATTAACAGGTTGAGAGGTACATGCAAATAAATTGCTTTATAGAATTAGGCATAGCCAAACCTCTGAACTGTCCCTGATTTTGGCTCAAAATGTTGCTCTTCCCCTAATGATCCCTCTGTAAAATAGCAATTTTGGAAGAAAACATGGAGGGTTTATAATTAAGAAATAACTGTAATAATCGGATTACTTTTATTTCAGAAATGCATGTAGATTATTTTATTTTGTCAGCTGCTCAAGTTAGCAGTACTAATATTAAAGTGTCCCTTCTTTGACAGGTTCCCAGCTGTATTGTGTTGCTGTTTTATATTTTTACATCACATTTTTTGGTCCATTTTTCATAAAATTGTTTTTTTGGCAAATTAGTGACAAATAATTAAAGACTGAAGTTAGAAAATAATGACAGACATTTGAGTTTCAGATTTCATACCATTCAGAAAATTCATACTAATGCAAGACCTCTATTAGCTTTCTAAGGTTATAAGAGCAATATTTTAAAAATTGTCCTTATTTTTGGGCCTTTGCCCCATTTCTTTGTATGGCTTTGTCCAGATTTCTTGCTCTGAGGTTGATAGGTATGACAAATGTGTCAGGGCCATCACAAGTCAGCCAGAGACATTTCAAACTGTGACATACTTGTTACACCCCACTCCCCCATGTAGTGACTCTAGATGTGTCGAAGCAAGGCAAGGAGTAGTTATGCAGTGTAAATGTGCAGAGAATCCCACCCATCCAAGGTAGACACAAGTACTAGAGTGGCTTTTCATCTGTCCTTGATTTTTGCAGAATGGTCTGGTTTCTGTCATATTTTTGTACTGTTGATTTATGCTTATTACTCAAAGTGCATGTTGCTCTGTGTTTAAGTAGCAATACTTTAATGACCATCAGGTAAGCTTGGCTGAGATTGTAAGATGCAAGTAAGCTTTAATAAGCATACTGTTAAAGAATTGCCAACACTGAAAGCCTTTCTGTTGCCATGTAGAGAATACTTAACTAGATAATGTATAAGCCTTGGGTATTGAAATGCATATGCCAGTATTTGTAATAAAGGACAGAATTACATTATTTTAAGAGTCTCATTACACTTGGAGACTTACAGTTATCTCTGCAGGCTTTAACTATAAACCAAATGCCAATCGTGTGGTCTATAACCTGTACAGTAATCCTTTTAAGCAATGTATCTTGAGCTTATTTCTTGTTTGCTTTTCATTTTTTACTTTGATCATGTTTTCCCCATGAAACAAGTAGTTGTTAGGCAGCAGGTCTTTTTTTGGATAAGGAACATTTTTACAAGTGGGGGCATCAGAGATTTCTACTTTCAGCATGTTACTTTAATAAAGCTGAATATAAATTATAATTAGAACTGTAGTGCAAGAAGTGGTTTGAGTTGAGTGCTGCTTGTTTTTCTTATACTTGATTTTGACTGGCATTCCATTAATGTATTTAAAAAAAAGTAATTTATTTCTTCATGCCTCTCAACCTTTTTTGTTTCCATCTAGATATTAAGCTGTCATGCAGCCAATGCATTGAAATATTTATTCTTCTACACTTCATTTTGTCTTGATTGGACTCTCATGACAACTGTTTGGCACCCAATGCAGTATATTTAGTTTTTGTGGTTTGCTACTACAGGTGTTTGTGTGTGTGGTAGGGAATACCTCAGGCTTGAATCCTGTACCTTGTATGCAGGTTTTAAAGACCTTAATTCCCTACCCACCACCATTTGTGAAAAAAAAACTGCAGATTTTTGCCTCATGTTTGATCTGATCTGTTCCTCATAATATCTGTGGTTTGTAAATGCGGCAATGCTTGATATTTGATGGGGCAGTTGTAGCATTGTTGCCTCACAGCTGCAGGTTCTCAGGTTTGCTTCTTGGCTGGGTTGCCTTCTTTGTGGGGTCTTTATCTTCGCCCTGTGTTTGTGTGGGTTTGCTTTTGTGTCCTCCCATGTTACAAAGACATGTCTTCATTATTTCTTCCTGGGCCTCTGCTGAATTTTTTTTTTGTTCCAAGTCAGACTGTCCTGATTAACAAATGTTAAATAAAATTGACAGGCATTTGAATTTCAGACTTCAGGTTTCTGAATATTTAAGTTTTTGCATATTTGATGGTGCAGTGGTAGTATTGTTACCTCACAGCTATAGGTTTTCTGGTTTGATTCTTGGCTGGGGTGCCTTCTGTGTGGAGTCTGCATCTCCTCCCTGTGTTTGTGTGGATTTGCTCTGGTGCCCTGTCATTTTACAAAGATGTGTCTGCAGTATTTCTCCCTGGGTCTCTGCTGAAAATTTTTTATTCTGTCAGCAGTAAAATTGACAGGCATTTGAATTTCAGACTTCATGTTCTTCAGAAAATACATAGTAACACTACCTTTTATTCTAGCAATTTTCTAAGTTTATAAGATGAATATTTGAAATTTGTCCCTATTTTTGGGACTGCATTCCCTCATTATTGGCTTCGTCCAGGTCTTTTGTGCTAAGGTTGACAGCTATGGCAAGAACTGAATTCACTGAATGTTTGAGGGCTGTATTCCCTCATTACTGGGTTTGTCCAGGTGTTTTGTACTAAGAGGTTGACAGCTATGGTGAGAACTGAATTCACTAAATGATAGCCATTTAAGTTTCAGTCTTCCTCTTTTACAAAGCAGCTGATTTGGCGTAGTGGTATGTTGCTCTGTTTTGCACAAGGAGCTTGGCAGTAAAATGTATGGTTCTAGCAACTTTCCAAGATTATACAAGCAATGTTTGTGTCACTGGTTTTTGGGCTTTTGACCCCCCCCAATACATTTTGGCTTTTTCCAGTTTTCCTGTGCTGCAAAGTTGAGTATTGAGTAGATTTTACAAGGAGCTGAGAGCTGCAGGCGAACAGAAGTTTAGTGCTGCTTAAGTAAAGTTGGTTTGCCTTGTTAGTAGCACAACAAGTTGTGTACTTTTCTTTGATGCAGAAGGCTGTGGGTTCTACTCCCACAAGAGGTGGATGCTGCTGTACTGAGAATGTTCACCTTGGTGAAGATACTAACTATGAGTTCGTTATCAGTTTGCCATCCATTTCCTCTTGCAATATTACTAGCTTATCATTTTTTTAATGTAATATAGGCAATTTATTCCTGAGGGGCAACAGGCACTTTATTTTTCGATTAAACCATGAAATATAAAGGTGTTTGCTAGCAGCAACCTCTTCATTAGTTACAGATTTCTTTAATGTGGAATTATTTAGATGAGTTTTACTTCTTCAGAGATAGTGCATATTTACTGATAATGGACTGTAGAATTGTGCATATTTACTGATAATGGACTGTAGAATTGTGCATATTTACTGATAATGGTGGACTGTAGAATTGTGCATATTTACTGATAATGGTGGACTGGAAGTCTGAGTAGACTTTTATGATAAATGTTCTGAACTGGGCAGTTTTGTCATTATGGGTGCATGCATTTTGTTTCATTGTTTACTGGAAAAATGTTCAAAACAAATTTAAAACACCCTCTAACAACTGTAATGTATTGTACAAGGAATATAATTTAGTACAATGAGGAAGATGTATCAAAGAGCACATGTATGTTTCATATGCAAGGGGCCTATGATTTGAAAATAGCCCAAAATTAATCTTTATCTGCCACTGGCAAAATGTATTTTCTTTGAATGTGGGTTTCAATGCTGTTTCAATGAATGTGAGTTTCAAGAGCAGAGAAGTTTTAATGCTAAGTTTTCATTGTGAGACTGCATTGCTTTGTTTAGTAGATGACTTAGTGTTTGTGCTGTAAAATACAAAATAAAACTTTCAAATGAAGTCCAACTCATCATACAAGTAAAGCAGTATGCACATTAGTGTTTATGGTAAATGGAGTGAAATAGCCAAGTAATGGTTCATAGGAATGGCTGCAGAGGCTCTTCAACCGTGATTTTGTCAGGGGGGAAGAGCAGCAAACTCAGACAGGCCCAGCTGAACTATATCTCCCAACTGTCCAGATTTTCAAAGAATGAATAGATTTTTGCTTCTTATTTTTGGTTTGTTCTTCATAAAATTTGTAGTTTTCTGGCAAATCATTTAGAAATTAAGTCACTAAATAATGATACACTGAGTTTCAGACTTCATAACCTTCAGAAAAATGCATGCTAAAGTAAGAACTGTTATTCTATCAACTGTCTCAATTTATACAAGAGCAATTTTTAGTACTGTTTATATGTTCCCCCAGTATATTTGGCCTTGTTCAGATTTACTGCATTAACAGGTTGAGAGGTGCATGCAAATAAATTGCTTTATAGAATTAGGCATAACCAACCTCTCAACTGTCTCCGATTTTGGTTTAAAATGTTGCTCTTCCCCCTAATAATCCCTCCGCAAAATAGCAATTTTGGAAGAAAACATGGAGTGTTTACAATTAAGAAATAACTGTAATAATCAAAGTTATAGATTACTTGAAATGCATGTAGATTATTTTATTTTGTCAGCTGCTCAAGTTAGCAGTACTAATATTAAAGTGTCCCTTCTTTGACAGGTTCCCAGCTATATTGTGTGGCTATTTTATATTTTTGCATCACGTTTGGTCCATTTTTTATAAAATTGTGTTTTTTGGCAAATTAGTGACAAATCACTAAAGACGGAAGTTAGAAAATAATGGCAGACATTTGAGTTTCAGATTTTATACCCTTCAGAAAAGTCATACTAATGCAAGACCTATTCTATTATCTTTCTAAGTTTATTAGAGCAATATTTAAAAATTGTTCTTATTTGTGGGCATTTGTCCCACTTCTGTGTATGGCTTTGTCCAGATTTCTTGCTCTGAGGTTGAGAGGTATGACACATGTGTCAGGGCCATCACAGTCAGCCAGAGACATTTCAAATTGTGACATACTTGTTGCACCCCACTCCACCATGTACTGACTCTGGATGTGTCCAAGCAAGGCAAGGAGTAGTTATGCAGTGTAAATGTGCAGTATGTCCCCCTCATCCAAGGTAGACACAAGTACTACAGTGGCTTTTCATCTGTCCTTGATTTTGCAGAAAGGTCTGGTTTCTGTCATATTTTTGTACTGTTGATTTATGCTTATTACTCAAAGTGCCTGTTGCTCTGTGTTTAAGTAGCAATGCTTTAATGACCATAATGTAAGCTTGTCTGAGATCATAAGATGCAAGTAAGCTTTAATATGCATACTGTTAAAGAATTGTCAACATTGAAAGCCTTTCTGTTGTTGCCATGCAGATAATACTTGACTAGATAATGTATAAGCCTTGGGTATTAAAGGACAGGATTCCATTATTTTAAAAAGCTCATTACACTTGTTGGAGACTTCCAGTCATCTCTACAGACTTTACCCGTAAACCAAACAGAATGCCAATCATGTGTGGTCCATAACCTGTACAGTAATCCTTTAAGCAATGTATCTTGAGCTTGTTTCTTGTTTGCTTTTCATTTTTTACTTACATGTTTTCCCCATGAAACAAGTAGGTAGTTGTCAGGCAGCAGGTCTTTTTTGGATAAGAAAGATTTTTACAAGTGGGGGCATCACAGAGATTTCTACTTTCAGCATGTTACTTGGCACTTTAATAAAGCTGAATATAAATTATAATTAGAACTGCAGTGCAAGGAGAAGTGGTTTGAGTTGAGTGCTTCTGGTTTTGCTTGTACTTGATTTTGACTGGCATTCCAGTAATGTATTTAAAAAGTAATTTATTTTTTCATGCCTCACAACCTTTTGTTTCCATCTAGATATTAAGTAAGCTGTCATGCAGCCAATGCATTGAAATATTTTTATTCTTCTACACTTATTTTTTTGTCTTGATTGGACTCTCATAATGATGGTTTGCCATTCCACCCAGGGGAGTGTATTTAATTAAAGTTAGTTTTTGTGGTTTTGAGCATAGCTCCTCCCCTTTCTGGTTGGCCACACCCCTCCCCCTTGACCCCACCCATTCAGCTGGCTCCTGCAGCCCCCCTTTGATTTGAAGTCACCAGCCACCACTGAGTAAAGAGGCATGATGACCTCCCCTGATCTAGATGTGAATCCCTTCATGATTAGGTGGGCTATATAAAATATTTTTCTAACCACTTTGGCCATGTGGTTGTCAAATGAGAGATCGCTATCAACTTGGGTCCCCAGGTCCCTAATTACGTCTTCTGTACTTAATGGATTACCACCTATGTGGTAATTTGTGGGCACTTTGTTTTTGCCAAAGGGGATGACTATACACTTTTTGGCGTTTAGCTTGAGGCCATGGCTCTGGCACCAGTTGTCTGTTTCTATGAGTCCCTTTTGGAGGATGCTTGTGTCGGCTGGAGAGCTGATTATGGCGCCCAGTTTGCAGTCATCTGCGAACTTGGTCAGCCACAGTCCTTCCGTGTTGGCCTGTACCTCCAAGAAATATATACCGAACAAGAGAGGTCCCAGGACTGAGCCTTATGGGATGCCACTTGTAACTGGTTTGGAGTCTGACATGGCTCCAGCAATTCTAACCATGTGGGTTCTGTCCTTGAGCCAGTTTGCAACCCATCTAGTGACATAGGGGTTTATATTTAAGCTGGTGAGCTTATCTATAATGCCCAAGTGGGGTATTGTATCGAAGGCTTTTGCGAGGTCCAAGTAGGCTGTGTGGACCACCTTCCCCTCGTCAATGGCCTTGGTGACTGTTTCAAAGAAATCAACCAGGTTTAAGAGGCAGGATCTGCCCATAACAAAGCCAAACTGGGTAGGATCCAGTGTTTGTAGGTCCCCAATATCTTTATTTATGAGGTCCATGATGATCCTTTCCATAGCTTTGCAGACCAAGCTAGTCAGGCTTATGGGGCAATAGTTTCCAGGATCTGTTGAGGCACCACCTTTGTGGAGAGGGACCACTGTTGCTGTATGCCACTCTTTGGGTACATATCCTGTAGTAAGGCTGAGACTGAACAGTAGTTTTATGTTTGGGTTTAGCTCTTCTTGGAGTTCATGTAGGACACAGCCCAGGACACCGTCTGGTTCCATTGACGCTGTGTTTTTTGCTTTGGAGAGGGCTGCTCTTACCTGAGCATCTGAGATGTCAGGGGGGTAGCACTCTGCTGGGATAGATATTTGCCCTTTTGGTGGGGAGGGGGGGAGTTTGCGCTGAACCTGTCAGCTAGGATGTTGGCAATGTCTATGGGTTCGGGGTTTTTTTTGTCATTTTGGACTAATTCTAAGCATATCTGGGAATTCCAACCCAGGTTCCTAACATAACTAAAGAAAGTCTTGTGATTATCCTTAGCATCCTGTGCAATTTTTCTCTTGAAGCTGGCCTTAGACGATTTTATGAGTGCCTGTAGTTTTTTGCTAATACTGATCAGAGATGCCTTCCCTTTTTGGAATTTTGCTCTATCATGTAGTAGCTTCCTCCTTCTATTGTATAGTTTGTTTATGGCTGGGGTCCACCAGACAGGACGTCTGCCTTTGGAGGATTGGGTCTTGGTTTTATTTGGGATTGCATGATCCATGCATTCCTGAAGGTGTTCATAGAATGCGTTTATAAAGGATTCTGCGGTCTGGGACATATTTTCCACAGGCCTGGGAGCTTTGAAGGATTCCACCTCGGTTTTGAGGAGTGTGAAATTTGCTTTAGAGAAGTTTTTCACTGTGGTTTTCTGGGCAGGGGGTGGGGTCAGGATGTGAATATCCAGTGAGATTAGTTTATGGTCTGATCTTACCAGTGAGGGATACACTTCTGGTCTGGAGCATAGAGTCCCTATGTTGGTGATGATCATGTGGGAGTGGTAACAAGTTGTTCCATTGCATTTGAGTTTATAAATTCTAGGAACCTTTGGGCTAGGGTGTTGGAGCTAGAGTAATGCTCCCAGTCTATGTTGGGGTAGTTGAAGTTGCCCAATATAATGGTGTTTGGAGAGACCTTCATATTTTCCAGTGTTCTCAGGAAGGCCGAGTGGGGTTCCTGGGTTTGGGAGGGTGGTCTGTAGCAGGCTATAAACTGGAAGGCAGTTTTACCCACTGTTAGTTGCACATGGATAGTCTCTGATGCTTCATGCTGTGCCACCAACCTGGAGGTGTGGGTATCTTTGACGATTATTGATACTCCCCCCTCCTTTTGTGGTTCAGTCCAAGTTTTGGGGCCGAAAAGCATGGTATGCGGTATAACCTGGTAGTGCTGGGGTGCTCTTGGGAGCCTTGAACCAGGTTTCTGTTACTGCACAGATATCAATGTTCTCCATGCTAAGGAGAGTTTTGAGTGTGTGCATCTTGAGGTTTAGACTTCTGGCATTGAGTATCATTACTCTTAGTTTCTTATCCCTTGTGATACCTATGGAGGTGGGTTTGTCTTTTGAGTCTTGCGTAAAAAAGGCACTATGGGGGTAGCAAGAGCCTTTGCCAATATCCAAAAGCCCAGGGGTGAAAGGTGCAAGCCATCCCTAGCAAAGCATCGTGGCTTGTCGAGCATGTCATCCCAGGCTGACAGGCATTGGATCCCCTTTGAATGACACCAATACTTAAGCCAATTGTTGAAATTGATCATCTTGTCTTCATATTGTGGCATCATTCTTGGTGAGGGTAAGATGCTACTCAAGGTCAAGGTCATACCGGCCTTGGCTACATGCTCAGAGAGCTCCTCTATGTCTCTTTTCATGTAGTCCAGGGAGGTACGTCTCAGGTCATTCACATCATGATTCCTGGCTATGTCTGAGCAACACTTCTATGGCAAAGATGGAAAATCAATGCTGTAAAGAAAATGTTTTGTCTCTTATGCTTAGTTTGAATCCCACACTGCAAAAATCAATGTTATCAGTGTATAAAGGCAAAAATGAATGTCTCAGGTCACAATTGTTATGCCCCCAGTGCATGTCCGCAAACTTAACTCACCTAACAGTTGCTTCCTATTTCCAGTATATATATTTCCAAGCTACATCACCAGACACCCCTCAATCTAAGGTCAAGTGTAAGATTAAAGTTCCAGTTTCAAGTATGTGTGCCCTCTCTGCTTGGCACTGCGGTACTCTGCTTAACATTACGTAAATGCATTTGGCATCATTGCTTGAGTTTGCACTCTACCAGTAAATGTGATAACTGAAATTGGCTTGAACACATCATTTTCCATTGCTCTAGGTCAGTGATGGTGAACCTATGACATGTGTGTCAAAGGTGACATGCCACAATGTTTTGAATGGCACACCAATGTTCACCAACACCCGAGTTACCAAAGAAACTGAATGCACAAAAATAAAAGAAATATGTGACCTGCACTTATCTATTAAAACTCTATTAAAAACAGCAGCAAAAAAGCTATTAATTGATGTTAAATAAAGCAAATGTAATATGTTCCATATTTTTTTTCAATGCAATTCAAAATTACTATTAAAAGTAGGGTAATTTTTGGTGCACTGTTTTAAGCCCAGTTATAAGTGCACATAACATTTTTTTCTGTTGTAAGTCACTGATTTTTCTTTTACTTTTATAATACATAGCAGCACACATGATTGGACTGTATTTTTTTTAAATAAATGAATATGTAAAGAATTGCTCCTCTTTTGTTCAGGGAGGCAACACACCAGTAGAGTCAAAATAGGCATTTTCTGAATGTTTGACATGCCGAGCCCAAATGGTCCACCATCACTGCTCTAGGTCAGGTATTAGACATGACTGGAGTAAGAGGAGAAGCTGCCAAGTTTAGGGTGCAGCAGTGGTAAAGAGACACATCCAAAGGCTTCTGCAATGGGACTATTCTGGCTCCCAGTACAAGTCTGAAGAGTGGAGTAGCTTAGCTCAGGTTGTATTCAGTGCTACTAGCATAGCATGCACTGGAGAACAGTGTAAGCATCATTTAAATGACCTACATAGGTGAAAAAGGGATACCCTCAATGGTTGGTTGAAAGAATTTGAGACTGTGGACATCCCACAGCTGTGTAATTATGATAATAAGATAGACTTTATAATACTTAAAAAGCTGAATGTAGGCAAGATTGGCATGCATAATGCTCTTTTGTGCTTTCCCCAGCTAACACTGACACAGAGTTCAACAGACATTCTCATGTTGCTTGATTGGCGAGACTGAGGGAAGCAAGTGGTATGTATGAAGCAAAAGAGAAGTATAATTGTAGCTTTAAAAGTTAACAATAGATTTTTGTTTTTTTTTACTGTTGTAGCAAACTGAGCATACATATCCTAACTGTAACAGCAAGTATGCATGCATTAATCTGTTGCACAAACCAACTTTAGGAGTGAAATATAAGACTGTAGTCACAGGTTCTGAGTTCAAATGCCACAAGTAACAAATATACAGCACTGGATTTCTTTGATAAATATTTACATTAAATTAAACTCACCACACATAGTATAACTGCCCTGCTGTTAACTATAATCTGTATAACTGTAACAGTCATATGTGCAATATCTGCACATTTCAAGGATTGCTTTCAGCTATCTATGGTTTTGGGTATTTCAGCTATCTGTAGTTATAGTGTGTATTGGTTAGGACGTATACTTAAATATAATACTTCAGATAAAATAGTTGTATATCACTGTTAATGCATTGTAAGTCACATATGATGGCACTATTTTTATCTCTTTTTTCTCAAACCTTAACCCTTATCTTTATTTGTTTATTTTATATTGTGTCATCAAAATGTCTCCATGTTATCCATCTATACCAGATCACGAAATGCTACACAGCACAGCAAGGTAGGCTAGCCTCAGTGGATAAGACTGCCCCGAGTCCACTGGTTCCAGCACCAATGCCCAGCATATCTGGGAGCCAAACTGGTGGCACTGCCTCTGCTGCCCGTGCACTAACTTCACCCTCAGGTAGTACTTCCCTGGCAGCTGATGTAGTGATACACTCTGGGAGCAGTGGTAGAGATAGTGATTTCATCACCTACCGGAAGATGCCAGGGTTGCTGAGTGGGGTCATGCAATACACCATTGTGCATGCTTACACCAGATAGAGAGGCTGCTCTCCCTCATGGTCCACAGAATGAGAAGATATCAAGCACTCCAGCTACCAGCAGAGTAAGGAGAGTGTGATGACAATCCAGTGGGTGAAGACTTGATTCCCACTGTTTCCATGTTTGATAAGCATGAACCTGTGGCGTTCCCTCACTAACCCCAATCATGGTGTCCCCCAACCTTTTGTGTCCCTTATCATCCTTGTCTTGTCTTGTTTGTTTGCATTTGCTTCCTCATCTACACATCTTACCTGTTCCAGAAATACCTAAGTCCCTTACACAGCATTCCTCTCTAACTGAATTAAAAAAAGAAGAATGGGTACCTGTCCCACAAAAAATATTGTCCCGTACATAGTTCTCCATTTTACACACATCTTTTTCTGAATGTTTTTGAGTTTTATAAATAAATAAAAAATGTCATAAAAATACATATAGAAATTGCATAAATACATAAGGAAACAAATAATATGTAAAAAAGTAAAAAAAAAAACTATTGACAATGTGTCTACATATATATATATATATATATATATATATATATATATATATATATATACATAAAACAGATTCTGAAGTTTTATAATATTGTATTTCATTACTGATTATTTAGAATCTGTTTATTTAACAGATGCTTGAGTTTCAACCATGAATTATAAGAAGAGGTCTTTCTAGCAGTTTTTTTCCTTAATTAACAATACCTCTAAATTACAGGTTTTGGTTGCAGTTTTGAGAAATTCTTTAATTGATGGAGCTGTTTCATTCTTCCAAGGTATAGTGATCACTTTTCTTGCAATTGTCAAGACACTCCGAAAAAGAGAGTAATTTATTTTTCTAACGTACAGATCTTGGAATATTAAATAAAACTATTGATTTATTCAACATAAATTTCTCACTAAACAATTTCTGCAAGAAAGAATTAATAGCATCCAAAATGGTTTAATTATAATACATTCATAAATCATATGTTGCCAGTCTGCTTTGGCATGCAATCCACATTTCCAGCATTCAGCTTTCTTCTTGGACATTAATTCTATTTTGTGGGGGTTGATAAATGCTTTATGCATGAATTTCCAAGAAAATAATTTCCATTTTAAAGAAAATGTGATTTGCGCAGATGATGATAACATTTTTTTCATTTTCATTTGAGCAGTAATTATTAATGATTTTAAAATAATCCTAATATTTATTTTTACAGCAGTCTGTTTTAGTTTTAATTATCCCTTTTCTATAATATTCTGACAAGTCAATGTATTTAAAAATTCTATAAATTTTGGAACCTCTTTTTTAATTGTTGGTTGTATTAGGATTATTCTCTTCTCTATTGAGTGTCTACGGTTCTGAATATATATATATATATATATATATATATATATATATATATATATATATATATATATATGGGTTCATGTTATTTGATCGACAGTTCATTTGATCGACAGTTCATTTGATCGACAAGCATTTAAGGTGGGGGGGCTTCGCTCCCCACACCCCCCCTAACTATATATATCAACTCCAGGGTCGCACAACATTGGGGAAGGGGGCAAATGCTTGTCGATCAAATGAACTCTCGACCAACTGAACTGTCGATCAAATGAACTGTCGATCAAATGACATGAACCCATATATATATATATATATATATATATATATATATATATATATATATATATATATAGATATATATATATATCCACGTCATTGCTTAAATTTAATTTTTTTAAATTAAATCCAGGGAATATACATTTTCTTTGTCCATCAACTGATGCCAAAATATTAAATGTTTTTCTTTAAGAGTAGTCATTGCAAATGTATCAAATGTATTTATGTTGTTTTGTGTATAACCTATAAAAAATATTAAGATTAGCCAAGCTTTGTACTCTGGATCCCTGTATATGAAATTTATAAAGCTGGTCATTGATGTATAGATATAGGTTGAATTTATTGATAAACTTTGATTTTCCAGTATGTAATTTTTTATCAGCCAAAGAAAGTTATTATTAGTTATTTTATCATGACATCTATATTTTAGCTAGTTATTAAAACATATACTTTCTTGAATATCTTTCCATTAACTCTATAATTATTATTTGCCCAGGAAATAATTTTCTTTATAATAGTGGATGAACAATACAATTCAATGCCAGGAAATCCCATTCCTTCATTAGTCCAACTTCTTAGATGATGATGAATGAGTGCCAATCTAGGTCTGTTGGGATGCCAAATAAATATAAGTATTAAAACCTTAAATTCTCTTATATATTGTTTAGACTTGGGAAGAACTAATGATTGTATTACACATAGAATTTCTGGTAGGATTATCATTTTTATTATTAAGAGTCTTTCTTCCATTGTAAGAAAGAATTTGTTCCATTTATTAATAAGATTTTTAATTTTATCTAAACAAATACTATAATTTTTATCAGTTGTATCTTTAATGTTTTTAGACAGAATTATTCCTAAATATTTTATTTTAGCTTATCATCTTTAACTATATATTTGGAGAAATCTTTTTTCATGTCAGAAATATTAGTATTTATACATACAATTTTCGTTATATCTTCATTAAATGTGAGACCCAATTTAGACTGAAAGTTTTTTATAGCTTCAAAAAGGGCATTAAGGGAGTTTTTATTGTCACTCAATGTGAAAAAAATGTCCGCAAATAAGAGAATCTTAGTAATTCAAAGACATGTTGTAAAATGGTTAAAGGATTTTTAGGCATTAACTTATAAAGTTCTGGTATAATATTGTCATTGCCTGGGGCTTTATTAAATTTTAATTTTTTAATTTGATTTGTAAGTTCTAACATCAGTATTGGTCTATCATATATTTTCAATTGTTGATCTGTCAATTTATTTATAGTATATTTTCTAATAAAAGTTTTTATTGGATCTTGCTAGTCCATTACAGGGTTAAATTGATTGATTTTAATGAAGTGAGTTCTGAGCTCCCTTAAAATATCTTCTATTGCTGTAACTTCTCTTTTTAATTGTCTGTGTATATTTAATTAATGTGGTTTGATTTAATTATCATTTTTGTTGGTGCCTTCTTTGAAGGTTGGTAGTTGGGCTGGCAACTCGGCACTGGAAAAATCCACTGCCAATCATGAGCGGACCAGAGTTCCACAGTGGCGACCCCTAACCGGGAAAAGCCAAAAAACATTACTGTTCTGGAAGGTATTTAAGTAAATATTTTTGGATTTATTGAATAATTTGTTAGTTTGATCTTTTCCAAATTTATTTTAACTTTATGATTTAAGATCTCTAAATATTTATTTCACAATTTATTTATTTATTCCATTAAGATATTATTATCATTTTGTTCTTCTAATTTTAGTTTATTTATTTTCTACTGTAATTCAAGTAATTCTTTATCCCATTGTTTTCTTTTTAAATAGTACCACCTTATAATTTTTCCATTTAAATAAGATTTAAGAGAATCCCATATATAAACTTCTGACACTTTTTTGTATTATTAATTTGGATATACGCTTTTTTCTCATTGCTGGAATATTCTTTGATGTCTTTTAAATTACTTATATATGCCGGGAAACCATTAATATGTGTATTATTATTTATCTTCAAGTTAAATTCAAATGTTATGGCATTGTGATCTGAAATGGGGCATCTAATTACTTTAACTGCACCAATGTTTGTAGTTAAATCATTTGAAACAAGACTCTATCAATTTTTGACTGGATTCTATATCTGTTGGAAAAAAAAGTGAAAAAGACTGACTCATTAACTAAAAACTCATTAAAGTCTTTAATATTGAATAAGCTAATGCAATTTATTACAGCTTTAGCTGTAGCTAAAATTACATGTTTCCCCTTAGTATTTGTATCTTTTTAATTTAATATACAATTAAAGTCTCCTGCTAAGATTAGACTAGCCTTCAAATTTTATGAAATGTCATCGAGTTGAATTTTGGCTGTCTTAACACCCATACCAGGTATCCAATATATGTTAACAAACAAAGGTGTATATCTTCCCATTGATTTTTATATTAACTAAACAGAACATACCTTTAACATCACTATATGTATTCAGTATTTTTCCACAAAATGAGTATGCCTCTCCTTTTTGATTATATTGACAACTAGCTATGACTGTGTATTGTTCATTATTAAGCCTATTTATATATTTTGTTAGTAAATGCATTTCTTCAACAAAAATAACCTGAGGGGAAATTAATTTTAAGTATTTATAAAGACAACTTCTTTTGCAACCATTGTTCAATCCATTTATGTTAAATGCAATACACGTTAATTTTGTTATCATTCTAACCCATATAATTTAGTTGAAAAATTCATAGACTGAATTTGAAACAGTATAACTATACCACTTGCAACTTCTATAAATCCATAGACACCAAAAAGAGAAAAAGTATTGCAAAAAATAATGAATATCAAATTATTCTGTCATTCTCCATATGGAGTTTAACACTCCAGACTTAGATAGTGACTCAATCCAAGTCATCCAACTTAACCACAGAAGCAGGTTTAGTTCAAGTCTGCTATTCCATAACAATAACATTGTAATGAAGCTCTACATAGTATAACGAATTGTTATATGTTTAGAAGCTACTCTCATCTTTAATGAGGTCTATAGTATTTAAGCAATTTAGTATGTTCTGATATCTTTGATATCAATTTACATAAATATTCTAACATTTCTTATTGAATACAGGATATATTGTGCTGCTATTCTTGTAAGATTAAGTATATGATACTTTAGTTACAACTGTCAAAATGTACTAGATGCAACGTTCAACTAGAACTCATATCCTAAATAATAATCCAGATAATTTAACATTTGAAGATACCAACAAATTATCTTAATATATATGTAGTTTTCATTCTAAGCTTATATTCATGAAATTGATAGTAAGCTATATTGGATCATGAGAAACAGACAAACATTATCAACATATTCTGACAGTCTTGAGAATTAAAACTTATGATAATTTTACATAGTTTGTCATTTATTTTGCTAATATATATATATATATATATATATATATATATATATATATATATATACATATATATATTAGCTTTCTAAATTCACTTCTTCGTTTATATTGCATAAAGTAGTCAGAAGTAATATTTTCAGTAACAACTTTCAATATAAAAATCATTAACGTCTAAGTTTCTGCATATCTGTATAAATAAATCTTTTCAAATATAACTGTTTTGTAGTAGTGTATGTAGTCTTATTAATGCTTTAAAGAGACTGAAGCATTTGATTTCTTTGATTGCAGGAATGTATCCATATTAACATAGCTTATAAAGTCAATACTAGCATCAGGAGTGATAAGATTGCCATTTTATCCTGTGTGTCAATGACCTCTTAAGTATGCTTATCTTGCATAACATGCATGAAACGTATAAAATGATATTTTCCTGTATCTCATCTAGAATTTTCCAAGCAATATCAAATAATGCTGTTCAATTTATAAATATATTTTCCAATACAATTAATACAGTATTTCCTATAGTCTGTATTTAATTTACTACTATAGTCAGTAAGTACACTCTTCAATATTCTGACTTTGCTGTCAGCATGTCATTAATATGTGTAATATCAGTGACAGAATAGAATTACCTTCTGTTGTATTAGCTGTTGTAATAGTTTTGATTTCCAAGCAGCCAACTTAAGGACAATTAAGTTGTTCCAATGTTTATATTAAAAGTAAAACTTTCTATTATCATTCTAAGATCTATTATTATTCAAATGTTTACTAATATAATGGTGTCATAAAGTAAAATATTATAATAGTATCAATGGACAAATTAAGTTCTACAGAAAAGATCATTAAAGATGTATAGTATGTCATCAGCTTTCAAATGCTATATAAGTTAATCTGTGTAAACCATCCAATTGCAATAGTTAAATTATATAGCAATTCCTGAGTACTGTACAAATGTATAAAAGGAGAGTATAACATTGTAAGCAACTGATGGCTATTTGTCTCCATTTCAAATAATATACCCTAGCTAAATCTCTGAGTTCCCATTTTATCAAGATTATTTGTATAAAAATTAAAAGCAAAATTTCAATGTATAACAATACAGTGTGAGTAATGAAATAATTATTTTAGGTTTCTGTTGTTAACTCTTTCTGTCTGTCTTGATGTTAACAGCTTATATATACAGCGATCATATTCTGGCTGAGTGATTATTGAATGGAGAGAAAAATATAGTTTTGGAAATATTCTTAGTTTAAACATATAACTCTCTCTCTCTCTCTCTATATATATATATATATATATATATATATATTTGGTGCATGTATACACATGTACATACCCATATATATACATTTCTATATATACATACATCGCTACATTGATACATAAATATATATATATATATATATATATATATATATATATATATATATATATATATATATATATATATATTCCTTTTTTAAATAAATACATGAAAATGTTACATACAGCTGAATTATATTTATGACTATTGCAATATTTTCATTAACATATCTAGCTTCAGGTTGCTGCTTTATGTCCATTAATATTATTGAGCATGTAACAAATCACAACATAAAGATCTGCCCATTCTCTGCCTTAACAGTAATATGTATTTACCATTTATTAAAATTTGCAGTTGTTGAATTAAATTAATATGTAATATCTGTGTTGTATTTATTGAAGTTAACTATAATGAAAACATTTCAGGTGTTTTGTTAAAATTACCACTGAAACTATTTAAATAGAAAGAGATAAATCATATTGTGCAGTCAGCTGCAATCTTAGTAGGAAATGTAACATGGACTAATCATGAGCCTCTATAAAGCTTCAACAAGCATCATCTTGGCTTGTGCCTATATAAGATTTCTCATACATATTTAGCCATGTATGTGCTGCATCAAGATTCCAGTCTTCAGGTCCAATCTTAATGTCCAACACAAAATATCACAACCACTCCCCCTTCATCATCCACCTCCCCACCCAACATTCAGCCAGGGAAACAACACCAATTCTCACTTGTTAGTTATAATTTTGGCAAAACAAAAAGACTCGCAGGCATCATCAACCTCACCTATCAACAGGAAGCCACTTAACTGCTCTGTTTTTTCTCCATCTCTCACAACTTTTTACAGTGTCCCAGGGAGCCCAAGGTAACAATATCTTGTAATTCGGCCATCAGTGAATGGAAGTTCCAGACCCAGGATTGCCACTGTCAGCTGAACTCCAAAAGTCAGTAATCTCATTCTGATAATCATTGGCATCACTGGGGGTGAAAGAGGATGCCAATAAGCAGCACCTTAGCATTACAGGAATGTAATGAAAACCATCATGAATATCAAATGACAGAAAAGACCTCACAAATGTCTCAGTGAATGGCACATCACCAACTACATTCTGCACCATTTTCGACCAATCTGCCATACCCAGAACAAGTGATGTACCTTAACATTAGTCTGCAACACTCCATAACTGATCTTTAGCCACTACATGCCTGTTATTCCCTGTGTTGTCTTCAATTCATGAGAATGGAGCAGAAAGGCATTACAGAGCCAAGGCTACATCAAAACAAGATCACATTACCCACCTACAAGTCCTAGTATTTCTGAACATCAGTTGCTAGTTTTCTGACTTCAGAAGAATTCAACTCAGCCTGAAAGGAAAGCAATTGCATAAAAGAGTATATTAAAAAAAAAAAAAAAAAAAACAGATCAGCAGTTAAAGCTTATATTGGATGCCACTTCCCCGAAAACAGGAACTAGTGACAGAGATCAGTGTCTCCAATTATAATGGACACATTTGTGAGCTCCACCAAACTTCAAATGTGTTTTACACGTCTGACTAAAAGAAAGTTTGTATAATATAATTAAAAGAAACAGGAAGAAAATAACAAAATGGTTATCATTCATTTCAACAACTTCATGCCACAAGATTACACACCCACTCAAATGCAGTAAAAACAAACTAATATACTGAAATATATGTATAAATAAACAAACATGTTACCTTAATTTTGCTTTTATCTGGGATTCCTATATTTTTTTAGGCAGAGATATTGCAAATGAGATGTTATTAAAAAAAGAAAAGCTTTTCATAGTAATTAACAGGTAATAGCCGGACAAATGCAGAATTATTACACAATGTACAATAGCCACTTTTATTTCATTTTCTTCTTCTTTGCATTCATTTTCCAGCCATTTTTCTAAGCTATTTTTTCAGAGAGCTGCTATTCAAATTCATTTCTTCTACCTGTTGAATAATATTTCTTTTTCTTCAAGAAAGATATTGCAGCATCTGTACTGTCAAAAATGTTGGTCTCATCCTGGAGAAATACTTAAGTCTAGCAGGGAAAAGCAGATATACCTTTATCTGTTTTTTCTTGAGATCTTTAATTAATGAGAGAAAATACTTCCTTTTAGAAATCACCACAGAGGAATAGTCATTGTCAAATCTTATCATTTTTCTCCCTAATTTGATGGGAGATTTTGACCAAGCTGTTTTTAGTATCAATTCTTTATCTTGTGAAGAAAAAAACTTGACCATAGTGGATCTTGGTGTGGAATTATTATTTGTGGAAGCCATTGCCAGTGACCAGTGGGCTCTCTCAATGCAATAAGACATTGCTTCAGGAAGGGCAAGGATGTTAGGGAGCCAAGATGTTAGAAAGTTTGTCATGCTGTTTCCTTCAATTTTCTCTGGCAAGCCAAAAATGTGAATATTATTCCTTCAAGATTGGTTTTCCAAATCATCCTGTTTATTTAATAGTATTATATATTGTTTTAAAAGCAACTCAGTGTTGTTTTCGTCTTCCGACAGTCTTCTCTCCACATCATTTAATGCATCTTCTATTCCTGAAATCTGAAATTTCTGTTGATTAAGGGTCTTTTGGATTAAGTCCATCTGCTTTGTACATCTTTCCTCAAAATTATCTAGTTTGTTTTCCATTTTATCCATTTTCAAACATAAATCCTGAATATTTGTCAAGACCATTTGGAACTCCTTCTTCAGAAATGTATCCGGAGAGTTTGCTTTTGTGTGGCTCATCTTGATGTTGTATAAGACTTCCAGATAGTATTTTGACAGGAAAATATAGGAATAATTAAATAATTTTTAGATGTTATTGAAGAGGAAAGTTTAGACTATTAACTCTTTAAGAAAATAAAAAAAATATGATAACTGAGAAATAAAATTTCCTGTCAGAAATATGTTAGGAACAGCAGAGCTGATGAATTCTGCTTCTATCTCTTCAGCATCTCGGCCACGCCCCCACAATTCTTCTTGACACACTTGATTTAATCCAATTGGCTATACAACATGATTACATTGTTGTCAGCCCTCTCCCTCTGGAGGTGACAGTCAAAATTTAGTTAATATTTTGCACATATGATCAATTTTCACTGTTGAAGAAATGGATAGCTATGGTTCTTTCCTTCCTCCCTCCTACATATTCCTGTATTGCTTTCTCTTGGTTCTTCCCCCTGCTTGATTCCCATTTCACCACTTTCCTATCTACTCCATTTTAACACCTATAATCTGGTCAAAAACCAAAATCAATCACAACACACATAAGCAGTAAAAAAAGCAATGGATCCCTTCACTTTTTGGACTCTGTGTTTGCAGAGTTTGTCATCACACACCAATGCCAAACGATGGTGAGCAGCCCTACAATGCTGCTGTTACCTCCACGCAATGATGCCTAAACCCATTGCAGTAGGACAACACACACCAACTCATATACTATAAAGAATAATGCCATTGCGTTATAACTATTTATTTATATGTAGATACACCTGGATTTAAACCTAGTATCATCTGGGCTCAAAAAGAAACATGTCAATGCATTTACACCTGCTGCCACAGAGTTAGCTAAGGAGCAGGTATGCTTCATACACTCAATACTAACTCTCAGAATTTCAGCAATGCAGCTTGCATTTGTGGACTGCTTAAGTATGAGAAGCCAAGACAAAATTAATGGAAATATGTATCTTGCAGGCACAAACACTTTGACAACCATTGCTCAAACCTGCTGCTCACCACTATGCATGCCAAGGCAAATTTAGGTTCATAGGTTCATAGGTTGGTACTAGGCTATCAGCCCTAGGGTCTATACAAGCCTAGCCAAACAGTTCCCAGGATATTTATTCCCACAATATTTACTTCCCTGGACCCCTGTTTAGCAGGGCGACTGACATGATCCCCGGGGTGAATTTCCTATCTCCCATCCAATTGTCAAGGTTCCTTTTGAAGAGGGTCAAGGAGGCGCTCTGCTTGACATGTATGGGCAGTCTATTCCAGAGTATGGGGAGTCTCTGGGTCTGGAACCTATCCCTACAGCATGTTTTGTTCATTGTGATGGCAAAGTTTAGATCCCTGGAGCATGTGGCTCTGAGGGATTAAAATTTCCTTAAGTGGAGCCTGTCCAACAGCTCAGGGTTTGACATGGCCTTGTATGTTAAGCAGAGATTGCCTCTGAGTAGACGATATGCCACAGAGGATAGCTGGAGTTTTTTTTAGACAGTCAGCATAGGGCATCTGTTTTAGGCCTGTGATTCTTTTAGTGAGGTATTTCTGCGGCCTTTCCAGCTGTTGCAGATGTCTTGTGAGGTACATACCAAATGGGGCGTTGTACTCTTTAATGGGTCTAATGAGGGATGAGTACAGTGGGGCAATGACCTCCTTTTTTCTGCATGAAAAGCTCTTAGTGTTGAGGTGTGCCACATAGAAGGATTTCCTGACTGTTGTGGCGATATGGTTATTGAAGGTGAGACCACTGTCCACCTGTGTCCCTAAGTCTCTAATCACACTTTCAGTGTTTAGTGTACTGCCACCTATGTGGTAATTCATGGGTACATGTTTTTCCCAAAGGGGATAACTATACATTTCTTGGCATTAAGCTTGAGCCCATGGCTCTGGCACCAAGCACCTGTTCCTGTAAGTCCCTTTTGTAGAATATCCACATTATTTGGGGATTCAGTAATGACTCCTAGTTTGCAGTCATCTGTGAACTTTGTTAACCAGAGTCTTGTAGTGCTGGCCTGTACTTCAGAGAAGTAGATGCCATACAAGAGTGGTCCCAGGACTGAACCCTGAGGTACTCCACTTGTCACTTGTCTGGAGTTAGATTTGGAGTCGGCTACTTTATACAGTCTGGATTCTGTCAGTAAGCCAGTTGGCAACCCATCGAGTGATGTAGGGATTTATGCCCAGCTTAATAAGTTTATCTATGATTCCAGAGTGGGGGATGGTGTTGAAGGCCTTGGCAAGGTCCAGATAGGCTGTGTGGTCCATCTTACCCTCATCCACAGCTCTGGAGACTGATTCGAAGAAGTCAATCAGGTTCAGTAGACAAGATCATCCCTTCACGAACACAAACTGGGTGGGGCCCAGTGTTTGAAGGTTGCCAATGTCTTTGTTTATAAGTTCCATGATAATGTGTTCCATGCCCTTGCAGATCAGGCTCATCAGACTGATGGGACGGTAGTTCCTGGGATCCAAGGTAGATCGTCCCTTGTGAAGTGGGATAACTGTAGCTGTGCATGTATTAGTGCTGCTTGTATCCATTTTACTCTTTATGCCATGAAACTACATGTGGAAACTTAACAAACTGAACAATATGTCAGATATTTGCAATGAAGCCATGTGTTGCCCCCCCCCCCCATGCACTGCAACTCTGGTGTCTCCAGTACTTTTTCACAAATATATCAATTACACTACATAAATTAATGTCAAATGTTGTGTGATATGCAATGCATGTCAATCTGATAACATACAGAACTAGAACTATTTTCACAGTTGAACATGCTCATGCATCGATCATCTGACCCTGGGAACTATTGACTCATAAGCTTAACCAGCCTTATCTGCAAGGCTATGTGACCTGTAACAGTCTTGACCGGACTCATATTGGTTTTGTCAAGGATAGATCTTGCTTATTAAACCTAGTCAACTTCTTTGAGAATGTCCCCAAAGCCCTGGATGAGGGAAAACCATATATACCGCCTCTCTTGACTTAGCCAAGCCATTTGACACAATCCCTCATTCAGGTGTCATAGAGAAACTCTCCCGTCTGGGGATTAACTCATACATTACTAGATGGGTAGCCAACCGGCTCAGTAACATAATGCACACTGTCAAAGTTGGGGAGTCTACCTCCACCAGTAGACCAGTTACCAGTAGAGTACCACAAGGATCTGTGCTGGGCCATCTACTGAAGATAGATGGTCTATGGCTTACCAAGTCTGCAGATGACTGTCAACTGGGTGCAATCATTTAGAGTCCCTCAATGATGTTAACATATTCCAGAAAGGCCTGACAAAGACAAATGATTGGTGTGAAACGCATGGACTGAAACTTAAAGCGAGAAAATGCCTCATTGTCCCCTTTGGCAAAAAAGTAGTCCTGCTAATTATGTTATACATAGCACCCTTCTAAGCTCTAAGTCACTGGTACAAGACTTGAGAACACAGGTTGGCAGCAATCTAAACTTCAATCACTATGTGTCCATAGTGGTAAGACACACATTCTAAATTGCCCACCTCATGACTAAGGGCATCACATCTAAGACCAGGGAGGTCATAGCTCCATTGTACTCAACCCCTATCAGACTACTCATTGAGTACATTGCTCCCTTCTCTATGTATCTCACCAGACACCTGCAGCAACTAGAGAGAGACCACAGAGGTTTCTGACCAAGAGAATCTAGGACCTCCATAACATGACATATATGGAAAGACTGAAAGCCCTGTCACTGCTGTGAGGCAACTTGTGCCTGGCCTACAGCGTAGTCTGGGACCCTGCCCTTATGTAAATGCTGGACATCCAGAAATCAATTTGGACAAAAATAACTTGCTCCAGGGATCTCAACCTAGCCTGTGACAAACAGAACATGTGGAGAGACAGATATATCTCCCAGCGATGGATGATCCTCTGTATTAGGCACCCACTGCATGTGAAACAGTGCTTCTCAATGACCATATTCAAGAGCAAATTTGACAGCTGGATATGTGGTTGTAAATTCACCACTGGGTGGCACCTATGTCCCTCATCAGTGCTGATCTCAAAATCACTCTGCTAACAAGGAACATCTAACTATAATTAATAAGTGTACTTGGGCTTTTGCACAACTAGGCTTGTAAAGGCCCTAGTGCCATTAGCCTAGTAACCTCCTAGAAACCTATGAAGATATAAACCTATGCAGGCCTCCCATCATCTTCTCTCCTACATCCAGTGCTAATGTTATGCACTATAATCCTGCAGCCTTATAAAAATCAGACTTGTGCCATGGTGCTAACTGTAATCTGTGTACTTAGATAGGTAGGGGTTCTTTTCTCACTGCAGTCAACTGTGTGTGTGTGTGTGTGTGTGTGTGTGTGTGTGTGTGTGTGTGTGTGTGTGTGTGTGTGTGTGTGTGTGTGTGTGTGTCTAACCAGAAGACCAGAAGTGTGTATCCAGCAGTTACCGCTCTAATGCTATGCATTGACAGTATTTTGATACATCCATTTCATACAGCTCTCAACATCTTCTCTCCAACATAACCTGCTGATGTCATACACTATAAGTGGACCTGCATTCTTGTAAAAGTCAGACTTGTGCCATGGAACTTGTGTAAAGTACTGAGTTCTGTAGTCTGTGTACTTAGATACTGGGATCTGTTCTCACTGCAGTCAACTGGTGTGTGTGTGTGTGTGTGTGTGTGTGTGTGTGTGTGTGTGTGTGTGTGTGTGTGTGTGTGTGTGTGTGCACGCACACGTCTGTGTGTGTGTGTGTGTGTGTGTGTGTGTGAGTGTGTGTGCATGTGTATGTGTCCTTGCTTAACGTTAGAAAGAGCCTTTACACCAGCATGTGGGACACTGTTATTGCCATATTCTCCTCACCATACACTGCTGACATCATCAGTTATATCTGATTTGTGGATTTGCACTATTCCCACTAGGGCAGGGTCGGAGACTGTCCTAGAGGCCAGGCAGAAGTCACCTCATCCTATATGATACACATTACAGCAACATGGATTTCAGTCTATCCACATACATAATGGCATGGTTTGTAGGCACTGTGTTTTCTTGGTGAGCAATCCCTATGTTTTTTTCCAGCTGCTGCATGTGTCTGGTGAGGTACATTCAAAACAGAGCATTATATTCTATATTACTGCTCTGATGAGGTTCGAGTACAGTTCTGTAGTATAATCCTGAAATCAAAATACGATGGAGTAACTTATGATGTGCACAACACAGGCATTCAATACCATTGTAGACACTTGATGGTTGAAGTTCAGATTGCTATGTATGTGTGCTCCCAGTGCTTGCATCACTGGGTTTCAGCATAGTGGGACTGTTGTTAATGCTGTAATTAGCCAGGACTTCTACTTTGCAAAAGGACAAAATAAAGACACATTTTTGCATGGATTTGTAGACCGTGTGGCTATGTCACCAACCATTTATCTGTGTTAGCCTCTCCTGTAGTGTGTTATTATTATAGATGGACTCGATGATTGTACCCAGTGTGCAGGAATGAGCACACGTGGTAAGGCAAAGGCCTTATACTTTAGCCTGAATGCTCAAGACATAGATTCCAAACAATAAAGGGCCAAGCACAGATCCAATTTTGACAGCTCTACTGCTACAGGTCGATTCACCAACTTTCACAGTATGTGTTCTGTCAGTGAGCCAATTGGGTACCCATCTAGTGACATAAGGTTTAACCCACAGCTGGTTGAGTTTCATAATAATACCTACATGGGGGATTGTGTTCAAACCATACGCCAGTTGAGGATAACCAGTATGCACTGTCTTACCTTCCTTCAGGCTTATGACACAGAATCAGTGAGCTGTGACAAAATCACAGATCACCTATCATGTGACTCACCACATACACCTTCCTGACATGGTAGTGTTGGAATCTAAATCTAAATCTGAATCTAAAAAGGAGAATATATGAACATAATTATGACATTCTGAAGGCTAAGAATACAAATGCTTTATATAAACATACCACTACTTGTCCTGAATATAAGTTTCATTTCTTTGTTCTTGATCAAATTTTGCCAGATATTGGGGGTGGGTTATGGGAAGAAATTTTAGAAAGTAGGGAATTATGGTGGCAGGTTTATTTAGATTCCAACACTAAACCAGGAATGAATGACTTCCTAACCATAACACCCTTACTTAAAATAAGAGCTAATAAGCTCTAGTGTATTTATCATAAAGGACACTAGAGGGCACCAATTCATTCATATATACCAGTCCCTAAGCATAAAACATAAAAAATAAAATGTTTAAAGTTTTTTTAAAGAAGTTTTTCAAAGAAGTTTTTTTTAAAAGTTTTTAAATAAATATTTATTATTGTATGTATAATTAATTATTTATTTATTTAAATACTTATTTATATATAAATTTATGTATTTTATAATAAGAGAAGAATATCATGACAGTTTTTAAACGAGAGTAAATAATCTATGTATTTGTAGCAATCATGCATATTTCCCTGATAGGCATTAATATTCATGAGCATATGTATTCTGATAGGTTGGTTTGAAATAACAAAGAAAGGTCTATGGACAATTTATACAAGTAAATTGTTTGATTCACTATTTAAAGCTTGTAATTAATTAATGTGATTTGTCTGATGAAGTCCTATGCATAAGGACGAAAACGCATACTGAACTGTTGTTATAATAGCGTTAATATAAGTTATCGTTTGCCTTTGTCGTTTCATTGGTTTTAAAAGTCTGTGGAATAAACTGTTTGAACCGAGTTTCAACGTTTCCAGGCACTTTTTCATTGTTTTATTGGTTTTGGAAGTGCTGGTGCCTTTACTTTGGTTTTTGAGTAGATTTTTATGTGCCGAGTTGCTGGCCCTGATGCACAACCTTCAATGAAGGTATGCCCATTCACGCATGTCTCCACACAGAAGACGCTCTAGCTGAGAATCAAACAGGACAACGTCTTACTGTGAGGCGACAACACTACCGCAGCACCACTGATTCTTTGTACATATTTTAATTTATTTATGGTGTTACATTACATTAACATTCTTTGCTAGTTGCATATACTTCTTTTCTCCATGTTGTGTCCTGTTTCTATAATGTTACTGCTATCTCTCCTCTGTGATGTCCCAAACTTCCATAATCTTCATGTTTTACAACTATCCAAACTTTCACAATATTATAATAAATTAGACACATTTGCTGTAAACCATAATAATAGAATGCACTTTTAATCTTGGTCTCCACTAAGCCATCTGTCCCTAGCTTCTCCTATCTCCTTTCCCCTCTTCTCTTCCCTGCCTCTTGAAGTAAATTTCCTGGAATCTATTTCTTGAATACAGGACAGACTTGTTATGATCAGCAGTCTGATCATAATCCTCAGTGTTGTGTATAGGGCTATACACTACTTTTTAGTTTATATAATAATGTTATCCATTCTTTCATTATCTATTGCAATAACTTTGCTTTCTCCTATATAAAATTAACTTGAACATTATGCAGTGGAAAGATAGCACACTGCCTGGAGAGTATTTGATCTTTTTGTACCTATGAACCTTATTCTGACTGGAAAGGTCCTGTTTAGATTATCTTGCTATTAATTTATGAAAACAGACTAAGCAGGTAATGTGCATGAAGTATCCACATATGTTCCTTGGCTGCATTTATTTATTTAATATGTCTAATAACTAGGTTTAATACATTTTCACTGGTCTCCCAGTTTAATTCTCTGAGGACTAGGCATGGAAGTGAGGATAAGGGACTCAGCGAGGCAGAACATGTTAATATTATAGTTAAGAGACTGGGTATTCAGCAGATTCAGAGACAATTGTATATGGTTGTCATAAGGTTTATATTGAAAGTGAAAAGGAGGGGTGGTGAGCAATGTCTTGCAGATGTGATGAGGATTAAGACTATGATCTTTTAATGAGCTGTTTTCTGTAGTTCAGGGTTTGATTCCCTCAGCCTAAATATAACTGTTGTGTGACTCTGAGCAACCAAACAATGCTCTAGGACAATTGGGAAAAAAATAGGCTAGGATCATCAGTGTTGTCCTGAGCCACATACTCAACAACTATTTATGAACCTATAACCTGACTCATTATCACATCTCTATGTTACATTTATGTCAAGCTTTTTTCTCTGCAGCTCCAATGAAAATGTGATATACCTAGCCTGTTATCAGACATAGTAAATAAATAAATGCAGACAAGGGACAGATTTGGATGTTTCATGTGCATTACCTTCTTAGCCTGCGTTTGCAAACTCTCACTAAGATAATCCAAACAGGACCTTTCCAGTCGGGATATGGTTTATAAGTATGTAAAGAACAAATCCCCTCTAGGCAGTGTTATCCTTTCACTACATAATGTCTGGATACATTTTATATAGAATAAAACAAAGTTATTACAATAGATAATGGAAGCAGGAATGAATACCATTGTAATATAAATGAACAAGTAGTGTGTAGCACTATACACAACACACAGGATTATGATCAGGCCACTGATTGTAAGAAGTCAGTTTTGTGTTTGAGAAATGGATTCCTTTCATGCCCCTGTGTCTGCAGACCATTTTTAAGAAGCATCGTTATTAAATTATCACTTATGACATAGACAATTGTACATTTATATAAATGAAAACAAACTATATTGACATAGTCCCAGCTGCAAGTATTTTACATCACTGACTATATTGACATAATGTTAGTTGCAAACATTATACATAATTTATAATTTTTGCAATCATTGTCAGTCAAGCATTACATAGCTCATTCACATCCCGCCTTCTTTTAAACTCATTCCTCCTCTGTATGTATTATTCCCATAGTTCTTATTTTTTCCTATGTAATTTGCTCCTACCCTTTTCTAAAGATCGGAATTTTGGTTGTTTTATCTCTGTTACTATATTCACTACTTCTAGTACACTTGAGCTAGACTTTGATTTTCACTTTCTAGTAATTGCTTTTTTGGCAGGCATCATAATTAGACTCAGCAAGGCTTTACTATGTCTAGGCAATTCCAATGTTGCATCATGGTTCAGAAAAATAATTTCTATAGTTACACCAATTTGCTCTCCCAGTATCCCTGACAGAGTAGTATGCAGGGAATCTTTAAAGTCTAACAACTCATTACACTGCCAGAAAATATGATCACAATTACCTCTTTTTTCCCCATCATGCCTCCAAAATTTTCTGCCTACCCAAGGAAAAATTCTCTGGAGTCTAACTGGGGTAAGAAAATATCTATGTGAACATTTCCAATCAAAACTCCTAAATCCTCATGATTTTGTTGCATATCTGGAAGAAACATATATGCCCCATTGTTTCTTTGTGAATTGCTTATCCAACCTCTCTTCCTAATCCTTTCAACCCTGCTATGTCTGATTCTTATATATGCCATGCAATATTCAGTGCTCAACTAATTATTCATTTTTTGACAGCAGCTTCTTTTCTAGATTCTACTAAAAACTCTGCCAATGCTGGACTTTCATTTAGGACCCCCTTATTTCTTTGTCTTTGCTTATACTCTGATATCAATCTCTAACCAGCAGTTCAAATACATTATTGCCATTTTTGACATTCCTTTCCCTCTCTAGTTATTTGCTCCCAGTACCTTGGTTCCTTTACCAGTTTTCTCCAATAAATTACAGTCTCTCTAGCTTAATGTCTGTATCCCTAGTTAATGTCATCCCTATCAGCAGAATCGTCTTTCTTCATTCCCATGTTGGTATAGTTCTTAGAATACTTTCTGCTACTTTATGAATAGAATATGCTGTATGATTATTGTTATTCTCCTTAAAGGTCTACATTCAAAATTCAAGTCACTCCTTGTTTCTTGAGCTTCACCCCTGTTTCATCATCATCCCTTTCCACTTTGAATTATAGGTTTTTGCTTGTACTATGTATAGGAGCCTTGAATATGTATCTCTGAAATACTCCTTCAAATTAGGAAATCCCAATCTGCCTTGTTCTATTGGAAGAATCAGTTTATACTACTTGACTTTTGCTGTCTTCCCCTCTCATATAAAATCCTTCAACTTTTTATTAATTCCTATCTGCAACTTCTCCTCTCTTGATAACAATATGCCTGACCTATGTATAACACTAAAGGGACTAAACAGTTTAATTGCTTGTATATCACTATCTATATCTATATAACAGAGCTTCCAATTTCTCAGTTTTTGCATTATCTTTGTTTAGTTTCTTCTCACTTATCCTTAGCTGTCACACTGGAACCATTTTTAATCCATACTCCTAAATACATCAATTTATCATGTCCCCATAAACATGGATATTGCTGAACCAGCTTGTGAGTGGATACAAAATTTATTGTTATTGTCTTTGTTTTAGCTTCATTAACTTTGTATCCTAAAATGATTTGAAACTATCTCTAAATGTTTCATAACTCTGTAATGTCCTTTTCTTTTTTTATCAGGTATAAAATAATATTATTTGTAAATACAGTCAGCTTTTCTTGACTACCGTACCAATTATACCCACTTATTTTCTTTGGCAATGGTTCTAAATATAATGCAAATAACAAAGGGGAAAGAAGCTACCCCTGCCTGGCTCCTCTGCTCAAGCAGAATTTATCAGAGAGGAGACCACCAACTTTAATTTTTGACTCTGATCCCTCATATATCCTCCTAATCAACCTTATAATGTTATAAGAGAATACAAATGCTTCCATTGCCCTGCTGATAAAGTCCCAACTTACTCTGTCAAATGCTTTCTCTGTATCAAGACCTACCAACAATAGTGGTAGTTTCTTACATTCTGCTTCCCTCTGGATCATCAATATTCTGTTAATGTTGTCAAATGTTTGTCTCCCCTACACAAAACCACATTGATCCCTATCTATCAATTTTGGCATCAATTTTCCATCTTTTAGCCATTATAGACATAAACACTTTATAATTATAGTTTAGAATTGAAATGGGTCTGTATGAAGCTGGATCTGATGGATCTTTACCCTCTTTAGGCATTACATCTACCACTGCTTTCTTCCAGGATGTTGGTGCTTCCCCTCCTCTTAACATACAGTTAAACAAAACCTTCTAGATCTTTATCAGTTTTTCTCTCATAGCTTCCAAACTTCCACAGGAATACTGCCTATTACTGGGGACCTTCTCATAGATTGGTTATACATCATCATTTTTATCTCATCTCCTCCTATCCTAGCTGTTAGTAATTTATCCTCATCTACCGCAAACCTTGGCATATTTAATTTTTCCATAAACATTTCCATTCATACTTTCTCTTGATTTTCATATTTCTCTGCTTTATACAGACTTTAATAGAATTTCTGAAATATTTCTAATACTTCTTCAGGATCTCTTGTTATCTTCCTTGTTATAGGTTCTCTAAGCTTGGTGACAGCTTTCTACTTTCTGTTGCCTGAGTCATTGTGCTAAAAGTTTTTGTGCTCCAAAGTTATTGTCAAAAAACAGCTGCTTAACAGCAATCTTTCTAAACTCTTGCATATGATCAAGGTAATCCCTTATTTTCTTTTTAGTATTCTGCAGTTGCTCCTCTTCTTATTCTGAGGGATTCCCCCTATTTTGCAATACTTTAACATTTGTCAGTTCCTCTAAATAATTACTGTTACTTCTTAACCATATCTCCCTTTGTTTTATTTCTGCCTTATTTTTAAAATCCACTTTAATTTTATCCCACTCCCTAGCTATATTTTCAGAAGAAATTGCTATCCTCTCCAATAGCTCATGAATAATTTCCATTACCCATTCCTTAAATTCCTCTCTTTTTAACAGATAGGTGCCAATGTCTCATTTTTATTTCATTACCATGTGTTTTTATTATAATCATTATTGGCACATAATCTGAAATAGTTATTAGATGCATATCAAGACCTAAAATTAAATGCAAATATTCCTGTGAAATGTAAATTCTGTCCAGCCTACCCCAGTTTTTGCATCTTTTGGGAATGATATGTAAATTCACTCTGAACTAGTAATGAATTCACATCTTTCTTGCCAAATATTTTCATAAATGTTTTCAAACAGCTATACTCTTTTGTTATATTTTCCCTTCTGGGCCCCCAGACACTTTACTGTTGCAAATCAAATTCTATTCCCCACCTATAAGTAATATTCCTTGCTGAAAGCTGATTATTACTCCCAGAATTTTCTTAAGCTCCATTATAACAGTTTTAGGTGGAATATAAATATATGCCAGTATAATCCTCCTCCCTTGCCAGTAGATTTTCTTAAGCTCCATTATAGCAGTTTTAGGTGGAATATAAATACATGCCAGTGTAATCCTCCTCCCTTGCCAGTATCCCCTTGGTACTACATATCTACCATTATTATCTTTTTTTATCCTCTTCTATCACTATTGGAGCTCCTCTTGCAATCAATATAAGTACACATCTTTTCCTTTGCCCCAGGTATTACACTGAATAACAACCCTGAAAAGCCTTTCTTTATCAAATTCACATGTTCAGTTCTATCCAAGTGTGTCCTTGTAGCATAACTATTTGCACTCAATATTTTTAATATAGTTCACTAGTCTTTCTTTGTTGTATTTGTCTGTGAGACCATTGACATTTAAAGACATTACAGAAAGCATCACTGTCTTAAAATGTTATTATTTCCACCTTTTATGTATAACAGTTTTTTGTTAAATGTCTAGTTCCAGCTTTTATGTTACATGCAAACATTGTTTGGCAGGTTGATCTTTTATACAGTTGTTTCTTGTTATATCCATTTGAGCCTATGTTGCATCTTACCAAACTTTTTGTTTTATTGAAATCCCTCAAAAAAGAACCATCTCCAATATCCCCTCAAACCTTTTAACTTAATAATAACACACAAAACTATGTACGTCTTCAAATATTGAAGTTCTACCTTCCTAACAGGAACAAATGTTCCAAACTGACAGTCACACTCCTAGACTTGAGTTAACCTAAAATAAAGGTTATCCATGTTAAGATGCATTGTGCAGCCTGTGCTTCTACTAAGTGCTCTCTGGTTTTGTCTTATCATTATAGTTCTCTCAGCTGGAAAAAAAAACACTTGAATGCTTTCAGAGAGCATTATCTCCTAGCCATTTCTCTTTAACAGATTTTCTCCAATTGACATGAGGACCAGATACAAAATTGCTAAGCACACATTTATTTACTAGAAAAAGGCCTTATAATATCCAATATACTTTTTCATTTACTTGCTTTTTCTTAAAACCTGTTACTAGATCAAACTAAGGGCCTTAATCCAGTCATTCCCCTATACAAGAATGAAAAAAAAAATCACCCTCATTTAAATTTGTCATGCTTTTTTTTACATTGCAGTGCCTACATTTCTTAAAATTGAACAATGAGAGAGAGAGGGAGAATAAGGAAGAAAGAAAGAAAGAAAGAAAGAAAGAAAGAAAGAAAGAAAGAAAGAAAAAAAAAAAAAACAGGAGCACCTATTTACATTAATATCCCCATTACACTTAAAAATAACTGAAAATACTTTACTTTATAGCATGCATGGAACACCATGCACTGATACTTTATTTTATAGCATGTATGGAAAATCATGCACTATTAAAATAGTACCATTAAGAAAAAAAGTTGTTTTACTTACAGTTAACTTTCTCCTTCCTCTTCCCATCCCCTAAGTATTTTTCTAAACATTGACATAAAGTAGGGTATGCACTTTAGAGTCCCCTACAAGTTTAACAATGTCAAAAAATGTCCATTATTTTCAGATGTGCTTGTTCTGTCATATTTCAGAAATATAATTATCGCTTTGTAATCCTACATTTGTCAATTTCCAAGTTCCTGTTTTATTTCTTTTCATCTCCATTCCCCAAATGTTGTCTCTGCTTCATTTAAAATGTACTCTCAATTCTTCTAGTCAACTTTTGTGTTTTTTTTCTTCTCTCAATCATTTTCCATTGAGACATTGGAAAAGATTTCACTGGCACAGTATCTCTGTGTTCTTTATTACCAGAAGAACAAGAAGCAGAATCTCCTTCTGTTTCACAGCTCACTTTTTGTTAGGCAAACTTTTGTATTTCCTCTTTAGTATGTACTTCATCAAAAATGATTTTGTCCCTCCAGGGAAAATATTTTGTAGATAGCTGGGTACAGCAATTTGAACCCCATGCTTGCTTCTTGACATTCCCTGAATAATGGAATACATTTACTCCTATTCTGCCTGGTGTACAATGAGTAGTCATTTTCCACAAATACTCTGCTGTCTCCCACTTTTAGTACTTTGTCCTTCTGCCACAGTTTGTCAGAGCAAACTCCTTCTGCTGGTAAGATTGCATCTTTACTAT
This sequence comes from Protopterus annectens, assembly GCF_019279795.1. Lineage (NCBI taxonomy): Eukaryota > Metazoa > Chordata > Ceratodontiformes > Protopteridae > Protopterus > Protopterus annectens. The sequence continues at coordinate 1,448,557,797 of NC_056731.1, read as the reverse complement.
TAGATGTCTGTGTTGCTTTCTCATAGCCAGGTTTAGAGCTTACAAATAATGCACCCTTTCAATTAACAATTCCTATTGTGGGATACCAGTCTAGTTACTTATTTGTGCTTTCATAAAATTAATATAGCCTGTTTTGTCCAGCTTCTTTGGTACAGCAGAAAATCTCAGGTTTTCCCTACATGCTCTGTCCGATAATTCTATTATTTTTTGAAACATCTGTTTTTGTACAGTCTCATATTCAGCCAGCCATTTCTTCATTTCAGTCTCTACATTTTACAGTTTTATCACCTCATCTGAATATCTGTTTAAAGCTTCTTCCATTTTTTCCAGACTTGTTTGAGTTGATCTACTCCATCAGTGTTTTGTTTATTTAATCAGGTCTGTGTGCAGTTGTCCTATGATTTCCTCTAGTTTACTGGAAGTCATGAGTGAAGCTTCCACTGCTTTTTCCTCAACTGCAGCAGTACTTTTCCCAGTCAGTATTTTTTCCTCATGTTTTGCAGTTGATTTTCCTTCAGGTCCTCTGTAATTCTTTTTCCTGGCAGAAGTCTGGGTCCACTTGCTTTCTCTGATAAGCTTCTATTTTCACACTGGGAGAGCTAGAATTAAGCTATTACTCAATGTGCAGTTTTCCTGGAAGTAGTCCCTGTCTGCAGATCATCATGCTTCTAGGGGGGCATCAGACCATCAAGCTTCTAAGGGGCCATCATCCATGTGGCCATGAGATGACTTTTGTTCTGACCAGCATCCTGGCAACCACAGCATTTTTCATTTGTGAACCTAATCCTTGCCACAACAGTGGTGACATAAGCACTCACATCACCACAATGATCACATATGCCTCTTCAGTCCACACATGAGTTTTATTATATGAGCCAATGAGAGCTACTGTCCTGATTTACTTGCCATGCTCACACCCACCCATTCTGGCCTCGGATTTTGCTATACAACAAGGCCCAGTCAATATGTGAGCCAGTTGAGAACTACTACACCCCCAGGATGAGCATGCCTATCTTTACTGCCTCTGCTGTCAAGTGCCTGAGCAGCTTGTCAAAATCAAGTCTAGTCAGGATTTTGCCCTCTTTTCCACCAGTACAGGCACCCCACTTTTGTATTTAAATGTTCCTTATATGGCAGAGACAGCTGTGTACATCTTCTAATACTGTCACTAGGTTTCCCATGCAGAGCTACAAAAGTGCTGTAAGCAGATTAATGACAGGTTTGCTAATAACACAGCTTCTTACTTTATCACTTTAGTAGAATAAGCTTGTCCTGTTTGTATAGCAAGATGTCTGTACATGAATCTCTTAGGCTATTACATTTATCAGCTTTGGAGTGTAATGAGTGAGCTCTATGTTTTAGAAAGGTAGTAATGGTAGCAATACAATGTCAATTTTAACATTTGGTAATATATAGTAGAAAGCAAATGCAGTTAAGAATTAGACATTTATGACTATAGGAGAAGAAGACAAAAATAAAAATATACTATTAGAAGTATTCTTTCTTGAAGAAGATGAAAAGAAAATAAGGGAGAGAAGAAGGAACATAACATAATCCAGAACAGCTCTTGTTGTGGAATGACCCAGTTGTGGAATGCTAATAAAACAGTGATATCAGTAATGACCAAAACCATAATAATCTGTCATGCCTAATTCAGTCTATGGAGACTTGGTAGGCTCCTCTCATAATCATGCCAAGTGCATTCTGGTGTGATATGTGAAATATACTGGCACCAGTAGCTGGTTTTCATTGGAAACAGATTGTAATAAAATGCTGGATGGTGTCATGCATTTGTGTACAAAACTACAAATGTTACATCATTTTTTTTATTCAGGGACATCTGACATGCATGTAAACAATGTACCACATATGTGGATTACTGCATGTGATCCACTGGCCATCATTCTTGCAGGCAGTTATATTGTTGGTCATTTAGTGATAACAGCTAACACACACACACACACACACATGCGCGAATGCGTGCACACACACACACACACACACACACACACACACACACACACACACACACACACACACACACACACACACACACACACACACACACACACACACACACACACACACACACACACAAATATATATTTATATATAAATGTTTTTATGTGGTTGAAAGTTTATTTTACTGAACAGAAAAAGTATCAGTACAGTTCATTAAAACTGAACTGATCACCCATTGCCAGCTTTTCTGTGTTCAAGACTTCAGCATATCAGTGATTGTGGAATTTGCCCATTTCCATAGTATTGCAGTCTCACAGCTGGTATATTTAAGCTGCAAGGAATGTGGGGCAGGGGAGGATGCATGGGAAGTTGCCCCCAGAAAACAAAATTTGTATTTTACATTTATTTTAGATGACCTGTGGTTTGATAATTTATGGTTGATGTTTTGAGGGTCGATTATGTCTATTTTTGAGCCAGTTACATATATGGTCTTCTAGCCTGCCAATATAACAAAACAGTTATTCTCATAATAAGTGTCCAAAACTAGCACTTGCTTTAAAATAATTTGGTAGTCATTTCCATGCATCAGCTGCTCTCTCAGAGAACCATTAGTACTTCTTATTCTTATGGAAACTTCTCCATAGGTTGTCTGATTCTCTACTACTTTTTGATAACAATAAATATCCCAGAGGTAGTTGTCTCTAAATGTCCTATATACCTGAATAAGGTCTCCCCTTAAATATGTACTTCAAAGACTGTACATGTTCAGATATTTTAGTGTTTCATAACTTAAATGTTCTTATCCATGGATTACCTTGATACATTTACACTGTACACTTTCCAGTTTACACTTGGTTGTTTCTTATAAGGTTTCCATATTGTTATTCCATACTCAAGTTTGGGCCTAATGTAACTAACAAACAATGACTTAACCATTTTTGATTTCCTAGATTTTATAAATCTTTTTATACAACCTATAGTTCTATAACTATCATTAACCAATTGGTTGATATGCTTAGAAAAATTCAAAGCTGGATTTATATACATATTCCCAGTTCCTTAAATGAACCTCTAGTTTCAGTCACTGTGTGCTGTATTAAATATTCACCTTTCAATTAATGTCTCCCAAATCTCATATGATTAGTTTTTCATGTATTTATCAGCATATTATCTCCTGTGCCCAAATTAATTTAATCAAGTTCTTTTGCATACATGCCCTATCTGTAATACATGTAATCAGTTTACCCACTTTCAAGTCATCTGCATACAGACTGTAGAATACCTCAGATGAAAAATATAGATTTGAAAGATACGGGCCTAGGACAGAGCCCTGTGGGTCACCTTCACTATAACGAAGAATTTGACATGTTCATTTGCTGTATGATACACGTCATGTCCTATTTGTATGCCATGCAGCTTTCTGTCTTATCAAGAGTACATCAATGCCTAGTTGTTCTAATTTATTGATCAGTTTTTTGTGTATGACGGTATCAAATGTTGAAGTAAAATCTATATAAATCATATCACAGTGCAACTTTTCATTTATAGCAGTTATTATGCTGTTATATAACATCATGTTACAGATGGAGATAGATCTATTTTCAACATATGCTTGCTGATATATAGTTTGAGGTGCAACCTTTCCAGTTCTGATAACAACTTATTCAGTGTTATCTTTTCCATTACTTTCCACAACATGAAAGTAGACTTAAGGGTCTGTATGACTCTAGGTTTTTCCTCCTCTTTCCCTTAAAGATAGGTTTATAAGTGAATGTCTTCAATCTTGAGGAATCTCCACATATTTATACAACCTAGTAAATAATAGCTGTATTGCACTGTAAGTTCTTGCTGAAATGTTCTCAGTTTATTATTACTAATTCCATTTACTTCCTGTGCTTTGTTTAGATCCAGTTTGTATATTTTATTTCAATATATTCTAGTTTGATTTCAGTATATGAGGTTACCTAGGTGACGCTAAGACAAGTTATCACCCATTTTGTGGAGCCAAACTGTTTTGCATAAGATTTTGTAAATGTATCTATAATCTGTTGTATCTCAGAATACGTTTTAGAATCTACACAGTTTATCAATTAGTATGTCTTTATTCCTTCCACATCTTATGTATCTATAAAATGTTTTCCTACTATGCTCCATATCTTTATATACATTTTCTTAAAAAAATTCTTGATCTTATCTCATACTATGCTTAATTTGTTTGTCCAGCTTGCTTATTTCAATTTTCAGAGTTGTAGTTCAACCTTTTTAGCATTTCTTATATTTTTGTCTCTTATCTTAACCAAATATCTTGTTCTTATGGAAGTACGTCTTCCTAAAACTGTTTGTCTATATCCTGATATTAAACTTTTTTTAAATGTTTTGCATTCAAACAATTTCTCTTTCAAAACTGTCCACATTACTTTAGCAGTTTTTCCACTGAGCACATCACTCCAATTAGTTTTATACAGTGACTGTTTGCTTCCATATAATCTGTTATTAATCTTCTGTGCATTAGTTTAGATTTCAGTCTGACAGAATTATCTAGCAATAAATTAACCTTTATAACCCCACAATCACTGCAAATCAATAGTGACAAAATTTGACATGAAGTAACAGTAATTTCTAAGGAATACAAGCAATGTCTAGTATGTTCTGTTCCCTGATATAGTTGTTTACAATCTGAAGCAATTGTTGTTCCTGAACATATGTTGCAAATAATTTCCCTATTAATGTTGTTGAGTCAATATTATTCCAGTCTGTTTCTAGTAAATTTTAGTCCCCAGCCACTATTATTCTTTCCTCTAGTGTTTTGTGTGAGAAATGTAGGAATTCCTCTAGGTCATCAGCACTTGACATTAGTGGTGTATACACTTCAACAATTGTTATCTGTTCCAGGGTTGTCTTTATTATCATAGTTACACAGTCTATAGTATTGATGTTATCACTGAACATGTAATAATCACTGGTCTTATAACTATCTTTAATCCCTATCAAAACACCTTCACCTGATTTTTTTGTTAGAATGTCTTTTACAGTAAAACCATTTATACCGTGACGGAACTGGTTTTTAGTCATTGTTCTTTAACAATGTTTTGCAAACAATAACAACATCAATCTTGTGGGAACATTGCAAATTTTCCAATTAAAAAGAAATATATATATTATTAATGCTCTTATCGTTAACAACCATCAGAGATGGTATTAAATGTTGCTATCTGTGAACTGTTACATTTTCCAACCTGATAAAAATCCTGCCTTATGTTTGCCAAATATTGCAAAATATCTGCTGCAAAAATTTTCTTCCTGCATCTTGACAAATGCATGCCATTCTGTCTGAACACACGTGTGCCCCAAATTAGGCTCGGATGCTCTACACATTTCTATTTTTTAAAACGGAAGTTTTTTTCATATAGGTATTTACCCCAAAAATCTTTTCATTCACTGTGACATGACTCTTCCTTCTATATGTGATTTGTGAAAACTACATCCCAACACCTGCAAAAGCTATACTATCTAAGAGGGCTGTTAATTCCCTACTAACAGTCAGAGAGTCCTTGTGGATGAGATCACTTGTACTGATGTGAATAAAGACAGATCCGTACTTCTTTATATTAAAGTGTTCTAAGGCCTGCCTTGCATTCTCTATTTTTGCTCCTGGAATACATAACACTATTTGATGTTCATTATCTCTTCTGCAAATGTAACAGTTCCTCTAATAACTGAATCTCCAATTTCAAGAATATTTTTTTCTGACCAGATCTGAAGAATCTTCAAGTTTTAATTCAATAATATTTGTTCTATCACTTGTTACAAAGGAATGATCTTCGTCATCATTATTCTTATTAATCCCACTGTTTTCATTGCTTATTACTTTTGCTAGCATGCAATTCTCATCCAGCTGGCTTTGTACAGCCACAGCTTGAGCCATGCTGTCAACGTCTGTCTTTCGCATCTTTTTTTACAGTAATGCCCTTCAATTCTTCCACGTTCATTTTTAATTTCTTCTTTTTCACCCTACATTTGCCTCTTTTTTTCTACCTTCTCTTTTGGAAAAATTATGCCTTTTTCTTTAGACTGAGGGTTTACTGATAGAAAAATATTATAATTCCCTGTGATCTGTGTGTTACATAACAAAGCAGTGTCCTTTTTAGTGTGCATTCTCTTTGCTTTACAGACATTTATCAGTTTCTTTTTCTTCTTTGTTATTTGCTGTGAACATATTTCTTTTTTTTTATTTCCTTCTCTATGCCCTGCATTCTCTGACTGTTGAATACTTGTATCCAGAATTCTATAGTTATCAGTGGCATTATCTTGTTTCATAGGGACTGAGTGTATATCACACCATACTAGCAGAAACAAACTGGATACATACAATCTATGAATGGCAGTGGAGGGAGTGCTGTATATCATATGTGGATCACATCTACTTCAGCTACAAGTCTGCCACACACATACATAGCAAACGTTTCACCCATTCTGTCTCCAGTGAGAGCAAGTAATGTGACTGACCTTGCTTGTAGTATTGTGAGAAACAATGCAATGGCATAACAAAGTCTGCATATCTTTGATATACACTGGAGACACACCACATATAAATATACTATTTGGATTCTGGCATGTCTTCAGAGGCCAGGGAGGGGTCCAAGGAAGACTGTAGATCAGGGGAAGAAAGTATGATGATATGTCGTCCAAATTCATGCATTTATCCGGGATCAGATAGACTTGGGTCTGTCCTTCCACCTAGTTGAGTTGTATGGCCATGTGTCCTGCTTTACATCTATGCCTCACATACTGTACAAATGATGACCAGTGCAATAATACTTAAGCTGTGTGAGTGAATGCACACCTTGACGTGCAGAGTATATGTAGTGCACATTGACCAGACTAAGCTTGAGCTCTGAGGTATTTAGTGAAGCTACATTTAGTCTGTGCTCAATTTTGATAAGCCAAGTGGTTAGTCAACTGTGTTCATGTCCCCTGCCATACTCTCTCTTGTTTGTAATCCTTCTGTATGCAACCAGTGTGGTTCTGCCTTGTATGTAGAGCCCACTGAATAATATGTACTCTGGGCAGTTTGTCCAGGTTTTTATACTCTGTGTCATTTTGACTTCTTGATGGTATCTCTGCTGCAAGCTGTTGACACATCATCAAATTGTGTAACATTGCACAGGTAACAATCATTCTGATGACCTTGTTGGAGCATATATCCTCTGGATATATCTAGGGATCTGATCCACCCCTTCAGGTAACCAGAAATTTGCCCTATAATGCAAAATGTTAGGAAAAGTGTTCTAGTTGCAGGGAACTGTTTATTTAGGTCATTTACCATGGCTGTCTCAAACAAGAAACAGCCAGTTTCATATGTAAAATTCCCATTTCACGTATTCCATGCTGACACCTTGTATATCACACATCATCACATTTTTATTCTACTGTTTCCTATAATTATTCTCATCTTATACCTACTAATGCTCAATGGATATAATAAAGGACTACTCCCATCTTTATGATATACCTGTATCAGTCTTCTTTAGTATATGATGGCTGATTTGTAGGTCGCAGCTCATGTTTCTAGCCTGCATGAAGAGTCAGAACATACATATTTCTGTTTTCACATACCCTGGAGATGTGTGTGTTGACATGGAAATGCTTAAATACACCTGATGCTGCCTTGTACTGTTAATTCTTGCCCAATAGAAATATATGTGCAACGACATGCTAGGGCATATAGCGTTATGCCAGCCATGTCTTTTATATGCAGACCTTTTAGCAATGCATCTGTAACCGCCCTATTCAAACAAATGGTTATTCTCATGTCCATGTAATTGTATACAGGATATCATAATCAATATACACTCTCCTATTCAAACAAATGGTTATTGTCATGTCCATGTAATTGTATACAGGATATAATAAGCATTATACACTGCTCAAAACACATGCAGTTAACAGTGATATCCATTGTTACTTTTATTGACTGCACTTATATAAGATGGCCTACCTTCAACAGTATATTGCATTTTTGATACCAATGGTTCTCAAATTAATATTAAATAATCCACTTACAGTACACAATTTAACCCTTCTACAATTTGTGCTAGCATGTCTCCTTATTTACAATCATGTTTTTCTTTGCTACTCTGCACAGTGACTACATTACTGTCTACCATACTCAGATATTTATTGTGAATATGTGCTGTAAACAGAAATGCCCGGCAGCATACATGATTTACTGTAGATATATTCTCTACACAGTGTGGTTACACTTTGCTAATGTTGTATGCTAGTATGATCATGTTACTATCATTACTGTTTTTTGTACACCAGTGTACATACAGTGATATTAGTGTGGTAGTACACATCACTGAAATATCCATGGCATACTACCCTGGTAAACTGCCTGGCAAAGGTCTGCCCTCTGCCAGAATCTGCCATTATGGACTTTGTAGTGTCTGACACAGACATTACTAATCATACCACTTGTGTTTGTGTATTTTTATTTGCTAAGTAGACAAACTGGTCTCTTGACCCTTTTCAGCCATGACTAGAGCTCTTACAGAACAAGTAAACACACTTAGTGTATATTCAGAATAATATGTAAGTTATAACATGAACCACAGTGGAGCAAAGCAAGAAGTAGGATACACAATGACAGAGCAGCCTCATGCCTTGCAGTGCAGACCATGCTCCCCTTAAAGTACAGGTGCTGTTTTCCATGTAGTATTATAAGCATTTTTAAGTAAATAAACATATTGAAAAGTTACTGCAAATGATCATAGTATACATGCAGCAGTCAACCCAAGTTATAACTGTCTAACAATTAACTCTCAGTTTATCACATAGACATAGGTCAAAGACTTCAAATAACAACCTACACATATTATAAAACATATATAACATTGTCTTAAATTTATTTCCAAAAAAGTTTTTACAGTCATCTTCTCTGTATTTATAGGTTATATATGTAAGTTAGCACAGTACTCTAATTTAGTAGGACACATACACTTACTAACCTGAACATGAGCTGGCACATGAGTGTTGCACATCAGCTGGTGAATGATTGAATAGAACCCCTCCGTGCTGTGACAAGCAATCCCGACGTGTCCCAGTGATACATTGATGTTGCAGTGGGTGGAGCTTGTTGTGCCAAGCACCATTTGCAGACCTGCACACATGAAAAATACCTTCACGGTTGTCCAAAATTCCTAGAGATGATGACTTGTTTGTGTCTTTCGGCTTTTCCCAGTTAGGGGTTGCCAAAGCAGAACTCCGGTCCGCCAATGATTGGTAGTTGATTTTTACATGCCAAGTTACCAGCCCTGACACACAACCTTCAATGAAGGTACGCCCATTCACGCATGTCTCCATGCAGAAGATGCTCTAGCTGAGAATCGAACCAGACAGCGTCTTACTGTGAGGCGACAATGCTACCGCAGCACCACCACTGCGGGTTTCCTAGAGATAATGACTAATACTATAAATTTAGTTCCAGGAAATGCTGGCAAATGTTGTAAGTTCACTCATGTTTAATTATGCAGGTGGGGCTAGCATTCAGGATCCTGGATACAGATGTCTTAGAGACTTTCATTGGGCTGTCAAGTGGCTATTGAAGTATTCTAGTACTAGGAACGGGGAGAGGTGTGTAAACTTTGGCTTCCATCCAAATGTCTCATTCCCCTGTTCAGTAGGAGTCAAGCACTCATGACACACACCATAAATTTGATGCACAGTGGGTCTTTCAGCTTTATAATAGTCCAGGCATTCCTGGTCTGTTATGATAAGCAGACTACGTCATGCATGAAAATGTCACCAGAACTGATACCTAGCAGGGATTGTAGCACCCACCCCTACTTTTTAATGTACCACAACATTGCCAGTTCTACAAAAGAAAAGATTCAATAAACCATACATGGTTGTGTGCTGATTTGTACTCAATAAGAGGCTGTACACAGTAAGTAGAGCCAAGCATGCATGGTAAACATTGTGGTATGCTAATTTTAACATAAGCTACTGAACTGTATGCTAATCAACCAGTCTAAAATGTTGGAGCTATTCAGCAAGCTATAAAGCAATTGTGTACACTTAGTGTTGGTTTTTGCCTTGAATTGCAAAACCTATTTGAATACAGCCACAAAAACTACACTACAGGGAAATAATATTATGGGCTGTTTCTGCTCTTCTGCATGTGTATGTGCAACAGACCCAAGCATATGCTGCTGCTGCTGATGATAAACCTTGGGCAAGAAGGAGATGGGTGGAAATAGTAGAGCGCTACAGGGTGGATAGAGACACACTCCAGGAACTCTGCAACCTCTGTCATCCTCAATTGAGAGCAAGTGAAAACTGAGGGGAAGCAATACCTGTGGAGACCAAGATATGTGTAGCACTCAGAATTTTAGCTACAGGAACCTTCCAGAGACCAACAGCGGACATTCTAGGGGTGTCACAGGCATCAGCATCCAGGATCCTACATCAATTCCTGAATGCTATTCTAGAGCATAACAGTGACTACATATATTTTCCTCATACCCCTGAGCTACAACTACATAGGATTTCTACCCTGTACCACACTTCCCTGAAGTCTTGAGTGCCATAGACTGCATGTACATTGAGATTAAAGCACCACACGGGGAACAGGGGAAGGTCTACATAAACAGAAAGGGCTTCCACTCTATTAACTGCCAGGTCATGTATAATGCTATGAGAATCATCCTGAATGTGTGTGCTGGCAATCCTGGCAGTTACCATGACTTCCATATCTGACACAGCTCACAGGTGTACCAGAGTTTTACAGGAGCTATTCCACAGGGGATGCACTCGAACCATGACTGATGATGTCCATCTGAAATGCACACACATTTACAAAGGAACATTTTAATGAGGCTCAAGATCAAACAAGACATATCATATAGCATGCTTTGTAATGCTGAAGTTAAGCTTTCATTGTCTAGATACATTAGATTGTGCCCTGCAGTATGATCCCAGTACTTGTGATGACATTTTCACTGTCTGTGCTATCCTATACAATATTATTCTGAGAAAACAGCTGCAACAGGAACACAAAGATGAAGGCGCACACGTTCCACCACCACTGGTAAGGTCATTAAAGCTACATGCAGGTGAAGACTCAGAGGGGGAATCACCAGCTGCTGTGGGTGTAGGTAGATGTAGGCGTGCATAATATACCCTCGCCTGGCCATGAGTCAATGGCTAGCACACATGCTGACCACCAAAGGGGTACACATTTCATCGTTTGGACAGACATACAGTAATATTGATGCCAGGCAATGCTCACAACCTTTACTTTTTATGTAATGTCTGTGTACTGCTAGCATCAGACAGAGATAGCACTGAATCACAACAGTTGTAACTGCAGGACTATCAAGGTAAGTATTGAACCTGGAACAAAATAATTAATGGGTAAGAACACAAATGAATAGCAGATACTTGCATACTGTTACTTGAAAATGCACCTAAGTAGAATGTGTGTGAGTTGTCCAGTAATGACATCAATAGGTGACATGACTAACTTATGTTGATAGATTTCTGCTGTTTATCAGCTAACATACCTCATGCATCAAAAATACACACAACAGAAAAAGCAGTCCAAAGTCCAATTATCCCTATGTTCTCACAAGTGGAGCAATAAGTCTCACTGATTTATTAATGATTTCAAGGTAATCACAACCGTAAAAAAGCTGTGAGATATCAGTAAATATTTCAAAATAGCATCATCAAAACATATACTAAACACTCAGTTAGCTATGCACTCTGTGCATAAGAAAAAAATACATATGTATCTCTGAATCTAAAAGACAGAAACAAAGTGAAGTCACAGTTATCATCATTAGCCCAAGGTGTTTTTTTGGAGGGGGGACAGGAGGTCAAGGCTGACAAAAAAGTAGTGAGTGTGTGTGAATGAGAAAGGCAGTCAGATGGAAATGTAGCTAATTGTCAAATGGCCACTGAGATAGCATGACCCGCAAGCCTCTTGAATGTATCATGTGCCTGTTGTGTGTGTGCGTGTGTGTCTGTATGGGCACTCAATGTAAAATGTGTTTGTAATTGTTTGCATGAACACAGCCAAGCTCTGTGTTAGCTCTATGTCCTAGCATATTGGACAGGTGTGAGCTGTGAACAGTAGAGGTATCAGTTCATTGCCATCACCCCTGAGCGTGAGAACTGGCTCTGCAGGAGTTGCACTGGCACATCCATGCCCATGGTCAGGTGAGCTGGTGCTACCTGAATGTGAGCAATGTCTGCTGGACAAGCTCTTCTCATGACTATGTTCAGGTCCATGACCCCATTTCCTGAAATTTCTGGGTATGGACACTTCAACCACTGATGCAGCAGTGGACATAGTGCTACTGTGGGAGTGGGATTAGGCACAGCCACTTGGCTAACAGCAGATGATTTTGTAGACCGATGGCCATGTGGAGGCTGTCCCCTTCCCAGCAGATGTTTAATCACAGACACTGCTTGTTCCATCGTGCTATTCATCTGATCCATTGAATTAACCATGCAGTGGAGGCAGTCATGCATATCAGCCTGTGCCACATTTAGAACCCTAAGTACATATTCGGAGGCCCTAGTAAAATGTGCCTGTGGCTCCATGACATCCCTAAACATGTGTCAAGTGACACATAATGACGCACCAGGGTCAGGTGGATGGTGTATAACAGGTCTTCTCTGAGCACCCCTACCAACCCTCCTGCATGGCAGCCTGCCCACACTTTGTCTACAGCCAGAGTTAACTGGCATTGAAGCCACAGAAACCACACTACTCTTATCTGGTGTGTCAACCTCAAGCTGTCCACTGTTTGAGGGCTCAGTGGAATGGATATGCATAAGCATACTGATTGTGGCTGAAAAAAAATCCAGAGAATGTGTGAGTCACAACCTCAGTATCAGTTTCAACAACTGCACTCCTGGACTTTGCCTCTGTTTGGCTACTATCATCATTAGACCCTACCACTATTCCAACATCAGGTGGTCCTACACTTCCACTGCCAGGATCAGCTGGTTTGTGTGCCTGCTCATACATAATTACAAGGGCCAAGATTGCATTGTGTTTAAACTATAATTTGGGGGCATGGCAGAAGGATTTCACAGACTCACACTGCTTGTGTTTGATAAAAATATTGCAGAAAATTTAAGAGTGTTTGAGCAGGAATATGATATTTTCATACAGGCCACTTTTTGACAAAGATGCATGTACAAAGGCATTTATTCTGCTTAATTTAGCTGGTTCAGAGGCCATTGAAAGCAAGCATTCATTTGTGTATGCACCTGCTGTGTTTGCAGGGGAGGGGGGAAGATCATCATGTTTTGGTACTGGCTGAAACGTGAGAAGACCCTGAATGCTTAAAATGTAAATTTGGAGAAATGTGTAACCTCCAAATGAATATTACAATGGAAAGGCAGTTGTTTTACACAAGAGATCAAAGCCCTGGTGAAAATTTTTCAGCATATATAACTAACTTGAGAAATAAGGTTAAAACATGCAGATTTAGTGATTTGAGAGATGAGCTGATAAAAGACAAGCTTATGTGTAGTATTAATAATGAAAGAGTGAGAAAGATTTTGCTTTGAGACAGTGATTTTATATTAAGCAAGGCCATTGAGATTTGTCAGATATACGAGCTTACAGAAAAAGCACACAAGTATGCTTACAAATGAAAAAGGCTTGTTTCTAGTACCTTCCAGAGCTAATGTAGATAGTATGCAGCACAAGGTTAAAAGATGCAGGCCTAAGGGCATGGCCATTCCAGAAAAACCCAGAGAAACTTCAGTAAGGCCCAAGATGCACTCAGCAAAGCACAGGGGTGACTCAGCAAAACCTGTAGCTAGCCTCATAGTCAACTGTTATAATTGTGGTGGCAATCACAAACACAAATGAGAAAAGTGCTTATCTTTTGGTCAGCAGTGTCATTCTTGCAAACAGTGGAATCATTTCAAAAGGTTGTGTAAATCAAATAAGGCACATGTTTTTATTAAAAGAGAGCATTCAAAGAGGCAAGTTGATCAAATAGAAAGCTGCAACCTTTCTTTTTATGTTGATGGTGTGTCTGTGCTTGGTGAAACAGTCAATGCAGTAGATATATGGGCAAAGATTGAAATATTTTGTACTGTTCGGATTAATGGGAGTCCTGTAGAGCTCAAAGTAGATACTGTTTCAAAGTGCAATATTACGTTAGCAGAAGCATTTTTTAGAGTAAGAGCTGCAGAGCAACTTAATTTAACAAAGTGTGGAATGCTTGTTGCTTATGGTGGTGAAGAAAAATTCAAACTGAATGCTCAGTAGTGCTTTCATTTTATTCTAATGCTAACGGCTATGACTTGCAGTTTTACATAGTCAAGAGTCACATGCAGTCATTATTAGGCCTCAAAGACAGTTTGAAAATGGCACTACTTTCATTTAACAAAGAAGTTTACCATGTAAGCCTGAACGAGAACAGCTCAAATTTTACTCAAACTATTTTTTCTGAGCATGCTGATAATTTTGAAGGCAAGCTCCCAGTTGTGTACTCCATGAAGTTAGACCACGAGGTCACCGCAGCTATCAAACCAATATGGAAAGTCCCAGTAACTTTGCAAAACAGAGTCAAAGCTGAATTAGACAGAATGGTGCAGCTAGGAGTAACTTGTCCAGTAGAAGAACCAACTGAATGGGTATCTTCCATGGTAGTTGTTCATAAGAAAAGTTCATATGATATCAGAATATGTATTGATCCAAGAGATTTGAGAAAAGCATTGAAAATACCTCATCATTCTATGCACACAGTCTAGGAGGTTGCTGTTGTCATGCCAAATGCCACCGTATTTTCTGTCTTAGATGCACAGACTTCATTCTGGCAAATTTTGCTTGACCAAAAATCTTCATTGCTAACTGCATTTGCTATACCATTTAGGAGGTACAGATTTCCAAGAATGCCATTTGGAATAAATTCTGCCAGTGAAGTCTTTCAGTGTACAATGGAACAAATCTTTTTGGCTATCCATGTGCTATAATAGTAGATGACATTCTAGTAGTAGGCAATGGTAAAGTTGAACATGATAGAAGCCTCAAGAAAGTTCTGGAAAGAGCTTGTGAAGTGAATTTTAATCTGAATCCTCAGAAATGTAAAGTCAGGCTACACAAAGTTGCTTATGTTGGTCATTTGTTTACCAGTTTGGGTTTATGACCAGATCCTTCCAAGCAAACAGCAATTCTTGAGATGCCAACTCCAGACAATGTCCAAGCCTTACAACATTTTCTTGGCATGCTCAATTGTATAGGCAAGTTCATTCCATATTTGAGTCAACTTTCAGCTTTCTTAGTGGAGCTGACATGCAAAGATGTTGCCTGGTCCTGTTAAGAACAACACCAAAGAGTATTTGATATCTTGAAACAGTAAATTGCGAGTCCACCCATTCTACGCTACTAAAATGTTCACAAACCAGTTACTCTTTCTTGTAATGCTTCTAAGTTTGGTCTTGGTGCAGACATTCTTCATGAGCATAGACCAGTAGCCTATGCATTGAGAACTCTTACACAAACCAAGATGCAGTATGTCCAGATTGAGAAAGAACTCTTGACAATTGTGTTTGCATGTTTGAAGCTCCATGATTATATTTATGGCCGACCTATTCAGATAGAAACTGACCACCAACCTCTGGTCACTATTTTGAGAAAACCTATGCACACAGCTCCTGTGAGACTGCAACACATGATGCTCAAATCACAAAAGTACAATTTCAAACTTGCCTTATCTCAATCACCCAGGAAAACCACAGAACAGCATGTGAATGAGCAACCTGATTTTGAAGTCACGGAAGTGAGAAATATTTCTTCCACACGTCTTGATGAGCTTTGAACTCACACAGCTTCAGATCCAATTCTTCAGAAGCTCAACCTCTTTTATCAGTTGAGGATCACCTTCAAAACAATCTTGTTTACCAGTAGAAGTGCAGCAGTATTTTTCCTACAGAGATGAGAGTTTCTCAGACAATGGTATCATCATGAAAGGCCCAAAAGTGATTATTCCAAACTCCTTACTTAAGACTACATTGAGATCTTGCATCGTGGCTACCCAGGAACTGATTCTATCAAAAGAAAGGTGAGAGGGCTAGTATTTTGGCCTTCTGTCTCAAAAGATATCAATAAAGTACTTTCATCTATTTGTGTTTGTAATAGTACAAAGCTGCATCAACAAAAAGAACCACTTCAGTTAAGCCAAATTCCTGAACCACCTTGGTCAACAGTAACCACAGATATCTTCGAGTGGAATGGTTAACATTACTTGGTGTTAGCAGGCTCTTATTCAAATTGGTTTGAGATTGACCTACTTCCTAACCTAACATCCGATACTGTCATTACTAAGTTGAAGAGACATTTTTCTGTCCATGGTAGTCTGCAGAGTCATTTCTGAAAATGGTGCATAGTTTACAAGTCAACAGTTCAAACAATTTGCTGAAACATGGGACTTTATTCATATTACAAATAGTCTTGAGTACCCACAGTCAAATGGCTTGGCTGAATGTGCTGTTTAAACTGCAAAACAGCTGTTAGAGAAATCCAAATGTGACAATACCGATGTTTTTCTAAACTTGCTTAATCTCAGAAACATTTGTCGCGATGATCATCTTGGTTCACCTGCCCAAAGATTTATGTTGAGACAAACTAGAACCACATTACCAATCATCAGCAATTTGCTGGTTCCATGTGCTAAGAACAACAAAGCAGTAAAAGCCCAACTGTTGAAAAAGCATTTGTTCTAGAAGTCCTACAATGATAAGACCAGTAAACCACTCAGTCCATTAAAAGAAGGGGAGATAGTGAGGATGCAGATGTCAAAAGGTTTTGATCGCATTGGATTTGTGAAAAGTTTGTGTCAATAGCCAAGATTGTATATTGTGGAATCACAAGGAATAGAATTTAGGCAGAATCAGAAACATTTATTACCAGTGTCCAAAGATTCTAATGCTCAGAGTGATTTGTACAATGTTCCAGTTTCAGAGGGCATTCAGTCAGCAATCCCTGCTCCTGAGAATATGCCTGAGAGTCCTTAAGCAGAACATTCCCCAGTGACTGTCCTTGTTGATAAACCCAGTTCTATCTACTGTATTATGAGATCAGGTCGCATTTCCAGACCTAGTTCCAGATACACGGCAACCTAGACATGACTACTGTTTTGTTTATTATTGTCTGTATAATTGCATTCATATTCAAATGTCTTTGTCAATGTGAGACAGCTCAGTAAAGAGGAAGGATGTGGATCCAAGTCTGTGATATACCTTTAAGAAGCATTCCAGTCAGTGGGCATGTGCATATATGTACTGAACACATGTAAGCAAGAATACCATTTTGAGTGAGCAGCCAGATTGATAGCATGCAAGTGTGTAGTAGTCAGTTCATTTAAGTTTAATGTTCCTGCCATCCATTCTGATGTGTTTGTATGTAATAAACTACTTAAACAAACACCCAAGTCTCTTCGTCATATTCAGATGTACAAGACGAGCGACAATATCTATTATATGTGCAACTGATGTAACATGACAATTATGATTCTGTAATTATAAATGTATTTTCAGACCTGAGATTGACTTCATAGTTTACTGACAGTCATCAACATACCTCTAATAACACAAGTATAGCTGTAAAACAGACTGTATTGTGTGGTTTAAAGCAGAATTCAAATATCTACTCTAAATGTAATACAAGTATATGCATTTCCAGTATATTGTCACACATTACTCTTGCATCACAGCTCAGAATGCATAAACCAGAGCCTTGTCATGTCACACATACACATGGTTAATTGAAGTATAGCACCAGTCACTCTTTAAGGTGTATATTAGTAATGGCCATGTTTGGCAAACACATCTTGTGTGGCAATGAGGAAAAAAAATCACCTAAGTGTAAATATATGCATTCTCTTTTTCACATAGGTTTAAATACCACATTGTACAAATTACTTTTATCAGTGTGTAAGGCCCCACAAAATATGTGTCAAGTAAAAATTGATCCCCCCCAAATTCAGATCTTAAAAGCCAAGTCATTTAACATATCACTGTTGACCATAGGACAAACTGTTGTCAGCTATAGCAGTACACATGCCATAAATTAAAGCCAAATGTCACATTATCCTTCCTGTTTCCTAAACGGCCTTCCTCTTTGTTTGGCAATGTCGCTCTTTGCTTAACATCATGCAAATGCAATTAGCATGGTTGAGCAAGTTTGAGCACTGCATGTAAAACGCAATATCATGAATTGGCAGTACTGTGGTGGTGGACCTGTGCAGACATGGCAAGAGCTAGGAAGGATGGTGCCCAATTCAGGGCTCAAAAGTGAGTGTGAATGTGAAGGAGTCAAAAATATTTTTTTGCACTCCTCATAAAGTGCTACAGCCAAAGGGTGCTGCTTGGTGGGGCTATACCAGGTCTCAGTATAAGGCTGAGGCTTGGAACAGTCTAGCTAAGGCTGTCTCCCATAGCTCTCAACTATACAGATTTTCTCAGAATGTCCAGATTTTTGCTTCATATTTTTGGATTGTTTCTCATAAAAAATTGCGTTTTTCTGGCAAATCACTGAGTATTGAAGTCATTTTTGTTTTTTTTTTTTGTCTGCCAGGTCATTTTGAGCTGTGCAATCACTTCCGTGCAGGGGAATTCTTTTTGAAGTCACTAAACAATGGCATACATTTGAGCTTCAGACTTTGTATCCTTCAGAAAATGCACGCTAACACAAATGCTGTTAATCAAACAACTTTCTAAGTTTATAACAGCAATATTTAAATCTGTCCCTATTTTTGGGCCTTTGTCCCTCTGTTGTTTTAGGCTTTGTTCAGATTTTTTTTGTGCTAAGAGGTTGAGAGATATGCTGTCTCCACTGGGGAGCAATGCAGGCACCATTATAATGACCTGAAATGGTGCAAGCAGACATAACGGAACCAGTAGCTGGATGATTTTAAGACTGCTGACATCCCACAGTTGTGTAAGTATACAGATAAAGCATACGGAAAGCTGTAGATAGACAAGACTGATATGCATAATGCTTTCAAGTTTCTTTTTCTCTCCTTTCTTTTATAGCTGTTCAGGAAATTTCAACAAACAGGAAGGCACATGCTGCAAGATTAGAAAGACTCAGAGAGGCAAGGGGTATGTATGCAGTACAAATAAACATGATACATTTATTGCACTGGTATGCATTACTAGCAGCTTAAGCACACTGATCTTAACTGCAAAAGTCAGAATGCATGCTTTCTTCTGTAGTTCTTGGGAATTGTATTAAGCAAGTATAGTAATGTATTCAGACTTGGTGGGTTCAATTCCCACAAGTAACAAATACATTCAAGTTACAAAATATAATTTTTTAAATTTTAATTCCATCTTTAATGCCATGTTGTTAATTTAATCTGTCTTATCTTCAGAAGTATATGTATGCAATATCTGCATATTGTAAGTATTCTTGTTACAATTTGCAATCCGCTTTTTGATTTTAAAGCTGTATCTATTATAATAATAAAAGTATATTTATTGTACTAAAGAATTTATGTGATGTATAATGGCTGTAATAATCTGTTTTCTTTTTTGTCTCACCCCCATGTCTTATCCCATGTGTGTGTGTGTGTGTATATATATATATATATATATATATATATATATATATATATATATATATATGTATATATATGGGCCCTGGTCTTATGATCGAAAGTACGTTTTATCGAAAAGTACATGCTCAAACTCACTTTCGCGAAAGTGCATTTTGTTGGAAATGCACTTTCGCTGAAAGGTAACTAAGCAAACAGTTGTTTGAATATAGATTTAGTTGTACATCAACACGTACTGTTGATTGTATAACTAAGCAAACTTTTTTTTAGATCGCAACTGTTGCTTAGATCGTGGTACAGCAGGGATAAGGGAATATTCCCATTTCCCCTAGGAAAAAGACAGCTGCCCACCAGCCAACTGGAACAAGCAAAACTAAATTTAAAGCTCTGCAAAGTGGGGGGCTTCACCCTCATACTACCCAATGTGGGGGGCTGTGCCCCCAACACCCTCCCTTAACTAAATATACCAACTCCAAGATTGCAATATAGTGAGGAAATGGGCAAATACCTGATGATGGCCTCCCACGTCCTTTCCCTGGGAAAAAAATTGGCATAACCAATTGTTTGCTTAATTGAGCTTTTGCTTAATTCAGTTCAACAAATAGCGATTCGTTCAATTAAGCATTCACTCAAATGAAATAGACACATCCTGCAGCAATGCACTTGCAAATATCTCAGTAATTGTTTCACTGTCAAGTACACTACAGGAATAAAGAGCACAACTGCATTGTTACATTTGTTATGGGTTTATACTGACACTCAGCATTGGTCATCACTGATCAAACACACTGATATTGTCAGAAAACTCTAGTACTGTGGACATCAATTCATTAAAATATAAGCACACATACACCATCACTTGTAGTACTGCTGTTTCCAAAGTGTGTGTGCGTGTGTGTTATCTAAACAATATATTGAGAAACAGGTACATATATGTCCCAGTTCTACAACATGTATTCATGACAACTTACTTCACCTTGGTTACCAAAATGTCTTTAAAAGTATTTTGCACATTGCAATCACAAAAGCAAATCTGAAGTCCAGCCATTGTACACAAGTCTAAATATGTTACCTGAAACGTTATGATGATGTCATCCTCTATAAAGAGCGCTATGACAATGATAATATCAGACGTCTGTAATGGTGCAAATGTTAAGTACTGTGTTCTGCAGCTGACTAGTTAAGTAGGGCTTCAAACTGCAGAGCAGTCAACTTGTGTGTGTGTGTGTGTGTGTGTGTGTGTGTGTGTGTGTGTGTGTGTGTGTGTGTGTGCGTGTGTGTATGTGTGTAGTCAGAAGAGCATGAGTCCTCATTCAGATCTCACTGAGAACAAAATTTTACAGTGGTACATGACTACACCGCAGTTTCATACAGCCCTCCCAACATCTTCTTCTCAACATACACTGATTATGTCATTTCTTATAAAGTGTTCTCTAGCAATACACAAGTTAGATTTGTGTCATGGTGCAAACATTAAGTACTGTGATTTCTAGCTTGTGTAAATAGCAGGGTAGGAGTTCTAATCTCAAAGAAGGCAACTTGTGAGTGTTCAGCTAACTCTTATTCTGGAGACCAGTTTAGAACAGCATGTGAGATGCTCCTACCAGCATCATCTTCTCAACATAAACTGATGGTATCATCTGCTATAAAGTGTACTCTGACAATATGAATGTCAGACTTCTGTCATGGCACTAATGTTAAGTAGTGTGTTCCCTAGCTTGTATAAGTAGGTAGGTAGGAGCTCTAATCTCAAGTCTGTTAACTTGTGCATGTGTTCAGTCAACTATCAGTCAGGAAACCATTTTAGAGCAGCATGTGAAACACCCCTGCTAACATCTTATTCTCACCATACACTGATTATGTCATCAGCTATAAAGCATTTTCTGACAATTTGAAAGACAGATTTGTGCTGAGTAGCTAGCATTAAGTACTGTGTTCACTATCTCATGTAACTAGATAGGTAGGGATTCTAATCTCATAGCAGTCAACTTGAGTTTATGTGTGCATCTTCATTCAGCTATTGGTCTAGATACAATTTTAGAATAGCATGTGAGACCACAGCCATGTCAGTCACTCCTCCAAACATCTTCTTCTCAACATACAGAAATGATGTGATCCCCTATAAAGTGCACCCTGACAGTATTACACTTAGACATCTGTGTTGTCGTGAGTATTAAGTACTGTGTTCTCTAGTTTGTGTAGCTAATTTGCAGCTCTAATCTCACAGCAGACAACTTGTGTGTGCTCCTTCAAATATGAGTGTGAAGACAAGTTTGCACCGAGATGTGACTCCACATCTATGTCACACACTCTGCCCAACTTCGTCTTCTTAGCATACAATGATGCTGTCATCCTCTATAAAGTGCACTGAGACAGTGTTCAAGTCAGACATCTGTGGTGGTGCTAGTGTTGCTTTGTATGGAATCAAATTTGTATACCTACACGGGTTGAATGTTCATATCTAACCTCAATCAACTGTTATGGGT
This sequence comes from Protopterus annectens, assembly GCF_019279795.1. Classification (NCBI taxonomy): domain Eukaryota; kingdom Metazoa; phylum Chordata; order Ceratodontiformes; family Protopteridae; genus Protopterus; species Protopterus annectens. The sequence goes on along the minus strand of NC_056731.1, from coordinate 1,448,535,758 downwards.
GTGGTTGGTGGTATATTCATTATATGATCTTTTGAATCTGTTTTCATATGTGTCATACTCAGGAGAACCTTGAACATAACACCATGAATCCAATATCTGCTTTTTCCCTCTGCCCACATTACATCCTTTGTGCAGAACACTGGAGGATTTATCATCTCAAAGATGCATACACACATCGTGAAGCACAGCTCTGGATGTATGATTTCTAATTCTATCATGGGGTGGTGGACATGTCACATAAGGACAGAGGCAGTGCATGATACAATCAAACACATACACACATACACATACCCTATCTTACATCATGTAGATATAGTGATTTTTGTTTAAAGGCTATAATAATGGCAAGGATTTTATGTGATGTTGGCAGTTAGCTTAGTAATGCCCTATGACCCTATGAAGATTGTATATGTCAATGTTGCTGTCATCCACATGTGCTGTGTTGAGGTATGGTAGACCTTCAACACTGAATTCCAATCTGAGATTTGAAGTAATGTATTTATGGCTACTGCTGCCATTTTATTGCATGTTCCTTCCATACAACTGTAGCAATATGCCTCCTGAGGGCTGTTTACATAGGTTCACAGGTTCATAGGTTAGAACTAGGCTATCAGCTCTAGGGCCTATACAAGCCTAGCCATAACAATTCCCCGGATATTTCTTCCCACAATATTTGCTTCCTTGGACCCCAGTCTATCAGGGTGACTGATGTCATCCCCAGGGTGAATTTCCTATCTCCCATCCAATCATCAAGGTTTCTTTTAAAGAGGGCCAAGGAGGCACTCTGCTTGACATGTATGGGCAGTCTATTCCAGAGTATGGGGAGTCTCTGGGTCAGGAGCCTATCCCTCCAGCATGTTTTGTTCATTGTGATGATAAGGTTTAGATCCCTGGAGTGTGTGGCTCTGAGGGATTGTGATTTCTTTAAGTGGAGCATGTCCAACAGCTCAAGGTTGATGATGATGCTATGTATATTGCTGTCCTAGTAAGGCATGTGTTCTTGTAGTGGAGTATATTAACATTCTACACATTTCTCATTCAATCATCACAGTGACACTTGCAGTATGGCACATGTGTGCACATGTATACCTGCTATCAAGAAATGTTATGTGACATACAGCAATATTACCTCATACTAATTACATGAGCTCCTATGCCTCGTTTATTTAACCAGTTTGGATTCACTTGCAACCTTGGGGAATTCATTGTATGCACAACCATGTTGCTGTTCACAACATTATGTGACTGTCAGCATTTGTGTCATTGACTGTTTTGCATGAACCACATCCACCTCATATGTAATGTGCTCATATATGGTATCAAAGCCCTCACTCACACCTTTCTAATGGTAAACATATAGGCAGATGATGTGCAAGTGATGTAATGATGTGAACTAGGTAGCAGTTCTATTGTGTGTCATGTGATGCATACCCAAGGTTGTATTTGGAGGTGTTGACACAAACATGTTTCTTAAGTAATTACAAAATCTTAAGGGGAATACACAGCTATGTGTACAGATGATTGTGGATAGTACCACTAATACTTAACCGGAGGCAATAGACATCCTGCTAGCTGACAGATTTGGATCAAACTTAACCATCCTGTTCCCATTGATTGTCACCCAAAGTATATATACAAACATTAATCAGCATATTGTTCTCAAGAAAGCAGCTCATTTGTGTGCTGTCTAAAGCTACAAACATGGCATCAATGAGCCCTGACATCTTGCCTTATCAATACATTAAACCATGACTTATCAGACACAATTGGATCCCTGCTTAACCACAGCTTCCATACAGGCTATTTTCTGACAGAATGGAAGACGGTAACAGTCATCTGTCTGAACAAGAGGGGAAGGGGCATCACTTGACACAGGGAATTATATACCCATAAGCCTGACTAGCCTCATCTGTAAGCCAAAAAAAGAATCATCATGGACCTTATCAACAAGAACATAGGTAATCTCCCAACTGTGTAGCCAACCCATTTTTGATTCATTAAGGCTAGATCATGTCTGTTAAATCTGGCTGACTTCTTTGAGAAGGTCACCAAGGCCATGGATGAGGGAAAGAATATACTTCCTGCATAACATGACCTGGCCAAGGCATTTGACACAATTCCACACTCACTCATTACAGCGAAACTGTCTCAGCTGGCCAAAACCACTATGTCACCAAGTGGGTAGCCTAACGGATAACCAACAGGACACATACTGTCAAAGTGCTTGAATTCACCTGTAGCAAAGGCCAGCAACCAGTGGAATACCATAGGGTTCTGTACTAGGCCTTTCCTGATTGTTATTTAATTCACAGAAGTCAAGACAAACTTAGACTGCCTTTGTCCCACCAAATTTGTGGATGACTGCAAATTGTGGACAATCCTTGCATCTATAAGGGGAATTCACCACCTCTTTTCCAAAAATCATTATAGTTGTACACATCTGTTCCTGTAGAACATGCATAACTTAAACTCATATAAACTGGCAATGTCTCAGACTAATGTTGTTAATATTTTAAATGTATTTCTGATTGTGCCTGCTTCTGTCAGCAGTTATCCATGAGTCTGTTGTTATGTCTCCATGATTGGTTGTGAGGTATGCTGACATTCCAGTCATATTTAAGCAAGTCATTTTGCACATCTTCATAACATCCACATACCTCCAGTTGTATAGAACATCCTTGTTAAATGTCCTCTCCAGTGAGCATGTCAGTGATATTTATATCACAACAATTCATCTCCATTGACATATAACCTTGTGTGACAGTCACATATATACTATCAAGTGTGATGATATACATATACTCACAAAGAAGGTGTAAACAGCAGGACGTGCTGTGCTATCTACATATGTGCTTAACGTTATGCTACTGACTTGCCTTGCAATTGTACATACATTAATGTATCCTATCTTGGGCACATTGTCATATTTTACATGCCCTCTTCCTCTTTCTTCATTCATGTCTGTGGCCATTTTAATCAGCACACGTTCCCTGCTTAGTGCATTTATGTTGCATTGTATTTGCCCTTGCTGTCACCCCAACATCTATTATTTTAGTTTGCAAATACTTGTTGTAGTGTACATCGCTCAGAGTACACTTTTCTATAATGTGTTAATACTGTTGTTATTGCAGTATATTCACACCTGGTAGTCATCGTGGCTGTCTGTGCAATCCTCCAGAGCAGGTTTGCCAATAGGCAGACTTGTATGCATGTTCATTCTGCATTTGTGCTGCTCTGCACAGTTGCCTGTGTTGCTGGCCACAAAATGTTTGTATTTGTGTAAGCTCGACAACTGGCATGCATATGTGATTAGCATTGCTGCTCATTGTGCAAACACATAAACTCCATGTAAGCTTCACACAAAGCCTATATGGACTTTATTGATTTCCCGAGAATATTTCATTCCTTCCACCCCCTATGTACACCTACATTCCTACTACCACTTATGTACCCTAATGAACTAATTGTGCTATGCTTTACTGATGCATTTCACCTTACTTTGCATCTCAGTACATGTCTATGAATGAGGTGCACATCAGTAATGTCCTCCTCTGCATTAATATTATATCCATTTTCCTAAGTTGCATTACTTTATAATATGCACTGCAGGCTTATGAAGTGTACAATGCTTGTTTATGAACTTCAACCTGCTTATGCAATGTTAACTTCATGCAAAGGATCCTTACATAATGTACATTTTTTTCATGAATCCAATGATTAATGTAACTGTTTCAGAATAATTATATGACATCATCAGGTGCAAACTAACTTGTCTCAGGCTAACAACCATGTTATGATTAATATATAATAAATAACAATAGATGCAAGCATACTCCCTGATGGCATGCAAATGTAACATGTTCTTATGTTTCCAAATTAATTACCAGGGTGAAGATATAGACTGCATACATTATATTTGTTTTCCAAATATAATATTAGAAATATGTTCTTTTTTATTGGAGGGCTGATTTTTGTATTCTTGACTATTTCCACAACTTAACAAATATATTTATTTTTTAAAAACTGCAGTATAGGTTTTCTAGCTGATGCTTCAATCTACTAAAATGACCACATTTGCAACATCAACATATGCTGTGTGTGCAAGTGAAACAAAATAATTTGTTTTCAGGCTTAAGCTGTGAAAATGTAGCAGAAAGGCTTATTTGTGTAGGCAGTACATCAAACATAGGGCAAAAATGAAGCTCATGGACAATAGATGTGATAAATTGACTGTATGCCTTTAAGAGACTATATTTTGCCAGAATAACTTTATGTTCATCCACCAAGTATACTTACTGATTTATCTTGTGGTTGCCTTGTCACAAAAGTGTTTCAGAAACTTCACAATGGTATCCAAAAATGTCTTAGTCAGTTCATTAGGCTGTTCATGATGTATCTAGGTAATAATTGCCAGAAAAGGTCTGTCTCATATTTACCAGTATCTATGACAACCAGAAATTTGCTGTGAGATTTCAGTTGATAGTTATTACAAGCTTCATTCTGTATTGCAAAGTACTGTTCTTTCAGCTGTTACTAAGCTGTGTTTCATTTTTATTTTTCAAATATATTTCTAGACAGTTCTGCCAAATGGGCTTAAAAAGGAAGCTACAGCTTAATTGTTTAGACTGCTGATAGTTAACATTTTAATTGTGTTTGACTTGTGTGTCTAACAGGAACCATCACTGTTGTTATACAGCATGTCTTTCTGATAATGTTGACTTCATATCCTACAGTATTTCTTTTCTGACAGTGACCGGTTCTAGCTGAAGCACATTATGAATTTTGACATATACATTTTACATACCCAGTTAACCGCAGCTTGAATAACACGTTATTAAAAAACTAACTTTTTGTTTTAAAGAAAATGTTATTCAGAATGCATAGCATATACATTAATGCTAATGAAGTAAGTGTTCTATATGGATATAATTCATCCTTTGCCTGACTCTTCATTTTTTATTTATTCTCACATTATTTTCAACAATCATAATTGTAAGAAATGCAGAGCAAAAGCAAAAACTATTACATACCTATATTATAGTTATGCCATGAGTCTAAAAATACCTCTGAGGCATAATTATTGAAGAACATTAGTTTCCTTTACTTTTTGCATATATTTATTCTTAAAGTGAAATGTATTGCATACTTGAAGAAAATGAATGATTAAATAGACTATGATCATTTGTAACAAACATTTGTAAGTTTGTCACTGAAATTCAAATATCTTAGATACACGTATTTGTCTGGTGCAGTCTTGAAGGGTTTGGAGGATTGGAAAATCCGCATATTTGCATAACTGAGCTGTCTGATGACAAGTTGGTAACTTGTTACAGTACATTATGATAAAGTACTGTGGGTAAGTATGATGTCATTAATTGTGGATGAACGTCAATAATCTGACCAAACTGCATGTTGCAATAAACTGTTAATTACATAATAACACATCACACGTTGGGCATTTTTGTTTGTGTATCATAATGACAGTGTGCTAATCTGGAAGGAAAAGCTCCATCCTTTTCATCAAAGTTTTTAACATGGATTGCATGGCCTTTCACTGAGTTAGATGGGTTGCCAATTTATAATTAATAGCTGCCTACTTTTCTTTAATGTGCCAATTGGTTGATTTGCCTCCATGCCTATTACAGTGTTTTGACAATTTTAACAGTACATTGCAAGGGCTTGCTACGCTCAAAACATGATCAAATTGGAGACTTGTTATGCTGTATTACTTTGAACTTTATTAACAAACCTGTATGCACTATAATGACAGTTGTGCTCACTAGAATAGAGAGCACTGTGAGAAGAACTGTGGTTTAGTACTCAAGACAAAAGCAGCTATATATTTTATTTTTTATTTCTGTAGAAAAAAGTCTATATTTCTAGTGCACAGACTTAAAAGTATGTAGTTATCTAGTTACACTGACAGTTGAATTTTAATTGACAACTGATAATGTCATTACACAAGCAGATGAGCTATTTTATGGAAACAATTTTAACTTAATTGTGTTATGCTTCAGAGCACTGTATGAGTATGCTTGTGCTATGTTTGTATAAACTAAGTTAGTGGGTCTAGAATTTCCAACATTTCACTTCTGCACCGATATCAAAGAAAGATTACATGCTACTCATACAAATACAGTTAATGTAAATAGCACAGGATACATTGCTTCCATTTTAGAGCCAGTGACAATTTAATTAAAACATAAACAATCGCATATAGATTCCAGACAAAACAATGACTGGGATTCCCAAGAGGTTAGTGCAGTGCATAGTGTAAAACAGAACAGGTAGGGGCCATGTACCAAAAAGCAGAAATTCAAAGACACTGACTGCATGAATGTGCAATAGTCAACATAATGTTGTACACAGCACATGTTAATCAGTGCATGCTAACATGAAAATAAGGACCTCCATGCAAATGAGACACATGGAATATGTAAATAAAGGAAATCAAAATGGCGAAGTGAATAAAAGGTGTACAAAAAGGATGTACTTCTTGGCCATGCTTACTCACGCTGAGCACTGAGATTTGTAGTGCACATGAAAGGAGCTATGTTAAGAATATTAGCAGCAGAACAGCAGCATGCGTTGGGAGCTACTGTAAGCAGTAGCATAGTTAGGGTGGGGCAAAAGGGGCAGCCATCCTGGGGGCAAGGAGTTAGTGGTGCAGTTGGGAGGTATCTTGTACTGGTATTTGTTTCTGTACAGGCATTTCTGAATGCCAGTACAGAAATTAATACTGCTACTGTGTTCGTAGTCAGGACTGCAGTACTGTTAAAGTGCTTCAGCACTTTGTGTGGTATAAGTTGCAGCAAGCAGTTTGCTACTAATGTAGAAAGCAGGTTGCCACACTTTTAAAAGGAGAAATAGAATTTTTTTTCTTTTGCTTCACAGGTTGAAATTGAAAAGTTTAGAAATGAGATCTGGCTAGCTATTCCTAAGTTTTAGGCGTGGCAGCTGGTTAGAGCAGAAGAACAGATATTTTTTCTTTCCTTAGGTTGTACTTGCGGGATATAAAGACCTGGCTAACTGTTCCTAAGATTTTGGATCACCAGCATCCTAGAGTGGGCTTTTTTTTCTTGCTGCTCAACTAACTTACAGTTGAGTAGTGACAGACTGGGGAATGGTACCAGGTGCAAGATGAGTCAGCTATGCTTCTGACTGCCAAAACAGTGGTACATGCTGTAGTCATCTGGGCTGGTAGAGAAGATACAGGTGGTGCTTGACTTACTATCACCCGACAGACCAACTGATAATGGACCATTTCCAGATGGATAGGGATATTATTGAACTGTGCCCCCTTCAAGCAGAATTGAACAGTACATTGGGTAAGCCCATTCTCATGGATGCAAAGGCATGAATAGCATTAACCATTTTAGGTACAGGGAGATTACAGTGACCAATGAAGAACATGTTTAGGACATTGCAGACATCCGCTCATAAATGAGAAAATATTTCCTTGACATTATGCCACAGCATGTATATACATATCTGGATCCACAAGAAACTAGAAAAGAGAACCAAACAAATGCATGCTTTCTATGTGACAGTCTATTTCCCTGAGGTCCTAGACATTGTGGATTTCACCCATAGTGCCTTCAATCCCTGATTTGGTCCAGACACCCTGCTATACATAAACAGGTAAGGGTTTTACTCACTGAACTGCCAGGTGGTCTGCAATGCTCTGGTTATTACTTATAATGTGTCTTTGTGTGTGCCACCCAGGCAGTGTACAGTATTCATAAATGAGGCACATGTCCAATCTACACTGGTGGTTCCTGCAAAGGGACTTCCCATAGGGCCATCTGGTTAGTAGGTGTACACACATGTCAGATAGGCAGATCTGTATACACATAGTTACCATACCTGCACATTACTTATAATCATATTCTATTTGCTATCTGTTGCAAGATATACCAGATATGCCCAATTGCCTGGGTTAATGACCCCGATATGCAACTCTCAGACCATACGGACACCAGATACATAGAGGAACAGTTATTTAGACTAGTGAATGGATGGTTCTGATATTTGGACTCCTTAGGAAGCACATTTCAATTTAGTCCAGACATATGAAGGGAAATATTCTTTGTGTGTACTAAGCTCTACAACTGTTCAAGTAGAAGTTCTCAAGTTCTAAGGATTTGAACTTTAGTAATTTCTTCTCCAACTCAGAAATAGTAGCTTTGCAATCTGGTAGAGAAGGACTGTCAAAGCATATTGAACAGTCACAGTTGGGTATGATATTCGACATACCCCAGATTCACAAGAATTTCTACAAACCACCCTTTAGACCTATTGTCTCTTCCCCCCAAAATAAAGCTGTTAATATTGCCTCTTATTTGGACACTACTCTATTTCCTATCAGAACAGTAATTTTTTTCTTAAAGATTCCTGGTTATTTGTGGAATAACTAAAGAAATACGTGTTCACAGGCAAGGAACAGTTGATGTGCACAACAGATGTTAATTCTTTATATACTACAATCAATCAAGAAATTGGCATTGAGTTCATAGGATTTTATTTGAACAAATATTGTGGGTCTATTAGTTTAGATGTTAACACTATTTGTATGCTTTTAGAAATGGTACTAACCAATAATTTTTTTTCATTTTGGAGGGAGCATCTACCACCAAATTTCTGCAGTGGCGATAGGGGCAAAAGTTGCCCCTGCCTTTGCCAATCTCGTTATGTGCTGGTGGGAGACAGAATATCTAGTACACTTGTTACTTTTTAAATTCATTGCATACTACTGATGATACACTGACAGTTTGTTTTTATATGGACTGGAACCAGGGAGTCATTTCTGGAATTTGTAGTTCAGATTAATGAATGTTATTACCTGGTTAAAGTTTGAAGCAAGTGGGATAGGGAATACAGTTAATTTTCATGATATAACAATCACCCTGGATGTTGACAAAAACAAGTTTCAGAGCCATATTTATAGAAAAGATACATTTAGCAGCAACCATTTACATTTTAGCAGCTGTCATCCAGCCTTCATAAAATTTAACATCTCTTTGGGACAAGTCATCCAACTAAGCCGCTTGATTAGTGAAGATACTAAGTTTCATAGTGAAGTTGAAACTCTAATTTTTATGTTTCAAAATAGGGGTTACTTCGTTGAACAATTGAAATTAATTTCTGATGAAGTAACTGGATCCAGGAACAACAAATTTCCTGCTATTTTATATTCAGGTTTTATTCCTAAAGAGAAAAACAAAGGAGACACAGAAAAAACATTTTATTTTCCTATCCCTGTGAACACAGAAGGAATTTATATTAAAAATATCATTCAGGAAAACTGAAAAGTAATTTTGGGAAATCAAGACTGAACTAAAATTGTTGGGCATGAACCCAAGTTTATTTATAAGAAAACTAAGAATTTAAAACGTTTGTTAAGAAGATTTGAAAGCTGATAGCTGTGGTGAATCCAAAGGTCCTTTAGGCACATTTTTTATGTCAGAATTGCAAATTTTGTAGGTACATCAATTTTACCAGTCAATATTTTTTTAAACACATCAATTATACTATGGTAAAAGAAGGATTTGACTGCAAAAGTGGAGGTTTGGTTTATTTAGTTAGCTGCTCCAATTGTGGCCATTTGATATGGGGAAAGACTACTAGAACACTATCAAATAGAATAAGTGAAAATGTGAGTGCTATAAAGAAGAAATACATTAACAATGCTTTAGCAAATGAGCTGTCAAGATTTTTGTAAGTTTGCATTCCTTGTTGTTGAAAAGGTGAATCAATTGTACTTTGTATATCAATTTAACAGTTATCTTGAATTTTTAAAACTAAAATGGCAAGTCTTTTAACAAGCTATTGTTACACTAGAGTTGAATGACACTATTTCAGTCAAATGTTTATTAAAATATAAGATTCTCAAAATGAAAACCTTTTAGCAATTAACTGTTTGGGATACAAATAACTCAATAAACGGCAAAAACAATTCCCAATACAGAAACATAGCAGTGGAATAAAAAGTTTGCAGTGGATAAAATTAGAACACTATATTTAATATAACAGGTAAACACTTTCACAAAACACAGTTTGCTTCATAGACCAATACTAATTGACAAAGTTCATGAACTCCATGCATTAAATATTTTTTCAACACATCAAATAAAGTGTATGAAAAATAAAAAAAATTATCTATTCTTAAAAATCATAGCAACCAATACATTCAAAAATAAAAAAAAATCCTTTATGTTATTTCAAACATTTCCTGGCTCTAAGCCTAGGCTTAATTGACATGTACTCATTTACCCCACTGCCTTGATGTGCCCTGAACCTCAGTATCCATTGAAGCTCAGCCTCTTCTTTATTGTTTACTATATTTCCCATCCTAACTCCTTCTTGTATTATAATCAACACCATAAATTTAAACTTATGATCACAGCCTTCTTCCAAAAGATGTTTAGCGATTGCACTATAAGTATGGCCTTTATGAGTGCCATAGAGATAATATCTGATGCGCTCCCTTAAATGTCTATTTTTCCTACATAGAAGGAGCTACAGGAAATAAAATGGGCAAAGTACACTGAGTTTTTTGAATTGCAGTCTGCTTTTACCTTTATATCATATGGGACACCAGTATCTGGGTGTGAAAAAGAGTGTGATGTGTCAATGTAACTACAAAATGAATAGCTTCCACATTTCTTGGTTCCAACGGTCGATGGAATATCCATCAACCCTTGTCTATACTTAGGATATCACAACCTCTGCTTCAGAGATTGAGAAATTTTATATCCAAATTTAAGTCTAACTCCTGCAACCTTAGCTATCTTATCATTCGTTTGTAAAATATGCCAGTATTTGTTTACTATCTTTTTCAATTCTCTATCATCACTGCTATAAGTCAACGTAAAAACAGCTCACAGAAAATTACTAGAAATACGGTTTAGCTATTGTATCCCTTGACTGAATCGCTTGATCACATGCTGCCTTAATATCCTTGGGCTTATATCCTCTGGTTTTAAAATCAATATTTAACTTAGCTAAATCATTCATAAAATCATCATCATTGTCTGCTACTCTAGATGCCCTCATTTTTTGGCTTTTGAGGACATTATTGAAAACATGGTTGGGGTGCATGCTCATTCGATGGATGTAAGTAGGATGGTAACAGTCTTTTCTATATCTGCTGGTGTGGAAGTTACCCCCATCCCCTTACTCACTGTTATGTCTAAAAAGTCTATCTGATGTCTAGAATGTGTTTCTGTAAAACGCAAGAATGTACTCTCATTCAAAAAATTAAACTCATACAACTGCATTTCATCACCTCTTCATAACATAAAGAGATCATCTACAAAATGTTGATAAAAAAACACATATTTTATAAATACATTATTAATTAATATAGCATCATTCTCCTATTCAGCCATGACCAAATTGGCGTAACTACTGCCACATGATGTGCCCATAGTTACACCAGCGGTCTGCATAAAATATTGATTATCAAACACAAATATGTTATTTTCCAAAACTAATTTCAATAGAAAACATATAAAATCAATATGTTCAGAGGAGTATGTACTTTTTTGCATTAAACGTTTCTTAACCATAGCTATTCCTTCCTGGTTGGGTATAACTGTAAATAAAGATGTGACATCAAGAGTGACTAAATATGTCACCTCTCTTTTATTCACTGTATCATTATACAAGCATGAATAAAGTTCATTCAAAAATTGTTTGCTGTCACCTAACACCGACTTGTGCTTCTGCAATACTGGTTTCAGTTGTTTCTCAGTGTAAATAGATAGCAGCACAGTAATCCAACTACTCCCTGCCACTATTGGTCTGAAGGGAGGTTTGATCGAATTTTTATGAATTTTATGCAGCCCTTGCAAACTAGGTACTAAGGGCTCCTCAACAACCGAATACTGAAAAAGCTCCTTCAAAATAATACCACTATTTACACAGTCCATTAGAGCATGCATCACATCTTCTCTCACTTTAAATACAGTATTTCTATCTATCTTCCTATATGTACGTACATCATTAAGCATTTCATTAATCGTATCAAAATAATATGCCCTATTCATTACTACTTATTATTATTGTATACTTATTGTTATTAGCCACTGTGACTTTATAGGTACCCATGCTGTTTAATGCTTTTTTCTTTTTAAATACTGTACAAGTACCCTGCTGTTTAAAGTTTTTATTTTCCCTTGTTAAATACCCTATCGCACCTTGGTGTTAGGTTAGTGTTTCTCTCTGCTCTGGTTGAGCAGCGTGCATTCTTGTGTTGCTTGTCCCCCATTGCTTAGCGTATGCAATTGTGTCCATTTGTTTAGACTTTGGGTATGTTTTACCAATGCTCTAGTAGGAGCAGCACGTAACTTGCAAGGTTCCCTGCTCTATTTGCTTGGTATATGCATTACTGTGTCTTCTAGGTGCATATGAACCTGTGGCAACGATAGTATCTCAGTGGGCTATATTGAGGATTCCATTTAGTGGCCCTAGATGCCATTCTCAACACTAGTGTATTAGCCTGCTTATTGATTGTTGTTGACTATGCCTTATTATACTAACTGCCTAACAATGTTTTTTTCCTGAATGACTGGGCTCCTAATTACTAAATCCTTAGCGACCAGTGAACTCTATAGTTAGCGATGACTTTCTCTGTCTGCTAACTTGGCTCCCAGTGCCTGAATCCCAATGGCCATTGATTTTCAGTCTGCTAACTGCCTAACAGTGCTCTTTCCTGTAAGACTGGGCTCCTAATTACTAAATCCTTAGCGACCATTGACTTATAAACCACTATTGCCTTATTTAACTGCCGACACATTTTTCTGTCAGCTAAACTGCTTAACAGTGACTTTTCATGTAAAACTCGGCTCCTACTTCATTTAAACCTTAGCGACCATTACATTTTAAACTGGTACTGCCGATTTAACCGCCGACTTGCTTTTTAGTCAGCTATATTGCTTAACAGTGACCTTTCCTGTAAGACTCGGCGCTTAATTTATTAAAAACCTTAGCGACCTAAAACCTTAGCGACCTTTGATTTTAACCTGCTACTACCTTATTTCACTGCCGATATGCTACTCTTAGCTCTAGAATACAGCCGACCATTGATTTAGCAATATACTGCCTATCAATGTGTTTTTTAAACTGCAGACACGGTTTCTATTAATTCCAAACCTTAACATCTGTTCATTTTTGCAACCTGCAATTTCATAACTGTGACTTTCACCCTTTAGGCTTGACACTTTATTTTAGAACCATAGCAACCTTGACCTTTACACCAGCTACTGGATAACCAGTGACATATTTCCACCTAACTGCAGTCAGAATATTATTGTCTACTGTTTTAGCAACATAGTCTCAGCATTGTTGTCTACTGTTTTAGTAACATAGTCTCAGTAGGCTGTTTTTTAGCAACATAGTCTCAGCATTGTTGTCTACTATTTTAGCAACATAGTCTCAGCATTACTATAGGCTTTGCTTTGCTGATATGTATGTATGTTTTGCTATTCCTAAGGCCTGTCTCTTCTGATTGTCTTTATGTGTTAGACTGAATATAACAACTGTATTTAGCTGTAGCTACTGCCTTGGACAATCTCTCCTACCTAGGAATATTATATTTATTTTTCTTTGCTATTTGAACACAAATACGGTCTCTGACCACTTTAAGCAGTGTTGTTTTTGCTTAGCATCTGTAATCCTGTTACCTAACTATTGTTTGCATGCTGAATTGATGTATAAAGTCTATTATATCTTGTGGACATTCTACTGCACAACTGTTTCTACCTCTCATTTTTTCCAACTTCTCTCCTTCCTATTTCTCTCTCCCTCAGTCTACACTTCTGTCCCTCTTACTTTCTCCCCTCCTCCCACTCCACTCTGTATATTGCATCCTCTAGCCTGCATTTTACATCTTCCAGTACTCTCCTTCTTCCTACTTTCCTCTTACCCTTATTTTAACTTATTGTTTTTCACATTCTCCTTTTCAGTTGCTCCCCAGAGTGTTTTCCCCCTTCTCCACTGACCAGACAGGAGGTTCCTCCTCTCAAAAGAGAAGATGTCCGTTGACTATCTGCTTGAGCCATATTATTTTCTGGGACCCTATCTCTCTTGCTAAAGAGACTCAGTGTATGTAATCTCTTACATATTTTTTTTCCTAGCATCTACCTACCTTTGAGCAGCATTCTACCCCGGTGCGCGTGAAAGTAGCCTACCACTGGTCACTGCACAGGCCCCCCATCCTTTGGTTTCTAGTCTTTCTCCCCATAATTACCTCTGTCTAACCTTTATAACCTAACTTCCCTGTGGAACCTCTTTTCCTCTGAGTGCACCTCCCTCCTTTTCCACTAGGTGGCAGCATACTCCTGATACAAGGAACTGCATTGTTCCCCTCTCCCAGCCCCACTTACTTTTTCTGCCTAAATTTGTCTCTGCCCTACACTAAAGACTTAGTAACTTACCTCCCCACACTTCTATACTTACTTTCAGAGAGTCCTTCTCTAAACAAACATAGAATCTTAGCTATTAACTGTAAACCAAAGTTAATAACCACATACCTGCACCCCTGCTGTAATTCTCCTTCTCCAGCCTCACTGATTGTTTTTCGGGCCTTTCCCGCCTCTTTGGCTCTTCCGCTCGTTCCTACCCTGCCCCCAAATGTCACCCGCCCCCAATACCTCTACATTTATCCCCCTCCTATCAGTCCCTCCCCCTCCAACAACCAATTCTGATACACCTTTCCCCTTCCCCTACCCTACCTACCTCCCTTAGCCACTCCCCCTACACTCGTAGCATCATATCTTCATCTTTTTCCATCCCCTCTATCTGACTCCAACTACCATGCTCACCCTTCCTCCCAAGGTCCTTCTCCTCTCATCCTTCCCCTTCCTTCTAGTATCTCTATACCAAATCACCTGCTATACTAATGTCCATTTACTCTTTCCACCCTATACCTTGCTTCCCATTACCACAACATCTCAGCTTCTTTAGTTCGCTCCCACCCTATCCTTCTCTTAAAAGTAAAACTTTTTCTAAGCCCAAATAATAACTTTAAATATAAACCAAATCTCTTCCATCCTCCTCTATCTAAATACAAAACTAATAAACACATCCCCCATCACACATACCTATACTTAGCCGGCGATATTCACCCCAATCCAGGTCCTAATTCCTCTCCTACAAATCTCCCTTACACCAACAACAAATCCTCTAACAAAAACCTCAAATTCCTCACTATCAATGCCCAAAGCTTAAAAAATAAATTAACCCTCTTCCATGCCTGGCTCAATCACAACTCTCCTGACATAGCAGCTATCTCTGAAACCTGGCTAAAACCCCACATTAATGACTCTGAATTCCTACCCCCAGGATTCCATTCTCTCCGATCTGACTGACCTAATAAAAGAGGTGGTGGTGTTGCTCTAGTCTACTCCAACCTCTTGTCAATCACTCCCTACCCTAACCCTATCCCTTCTTTTAATAACGCTGAACTTGTAATTGGCATACTAAAAATAAACAGCCATAAAAGTATCTGCATTATTTGCCTCTATATTCCTCCAGGCAACAATACCAATACTCTAGAAGACATCCTCTCCTGGACTTCCTCCAATATTAAACTAGAAACCTTCATTTTGGGAGATGTAAATATTGACTGGGGCAAAATCATTAACCCTAATCCCACATTAATCATCAATCTATTCAACGTCACTCAACTTATTAACTCCATTACTAGACCTAACAAAACTAATCCCCCTGGCACCATACTTGACTGGATCATAGTATCTCATCCTAACAAAGTTATAACATCTGGTGCCACTCCTGACCCATTAGGAGACCACCTCCCTGCCTTCTCTATTCGAGCCACTCCCACCTCCCCACACTCTCTCCACTACATTCATACTCGTAACCTATCTAACTTCAACCCTATTTCTTTCTCCAACTCTCTTAAACTAACTAACTGGAACCCCCTAAAAACACTACCATTCGATGAAGCCGTTGACTATTTCAATTCTACTTTCATAACTGTCCTTAACTCCCTAGCTCCCATAAGAACAAAAAGAGTTAAAACAAATACCACCCCTTGGCTTACCAAAGACACAAAACAAATAATGCTGCAAAGGGACAAAACCTGGAAAACCTACATTAAACACAAACAACCTGAAATCTTCCTTAAGTATAAGCAGTTGAGAAACCTTGCCAAAAAACAAGTCATTAGAGATAAAAAGTCTTACTACATCAAACTACAAGAAAACCATACTAGAAATCCCAAGCAATTCTGGAATTCTATTAATTCCCTCCTTAGACCAGGTTCAAAAAACAACCCCTGTCCTGATACCAGCAAATCTGACCTTGAAATAGCCTCCCAATTCAATTCCTTCTTCACCTCTTCCATCGCTGAGTTAACCAAGATATTCACAAACAATAACCTTCCTCCCCTCCCTGCTCAATCTTCCATCCCCTTCTCTTCCCTCCCCTCTTTCAAACTCAAGCCAGTATCCACTGACCTAATAAAGAAACTCCTCTATAAACTAAAGCCCTGCTCCAATGCCCTGACAGCATTCCATCCTCCTTTCTAAAAATAGCTTCTGACTCTGTTGCTCTACCTATCAGCATCCTAATTAATAGGTCATTACTCGAATCCTACGTACCTAAACTATGGTGCACCACTTTCATTCTTCCTCTCCACAAAGGCGGTACAAATTGTAATGTCTCAAACTTCCACCCTATAGCCATCCTCTCCCCTATCTCTAAAATCCTAGAAAAATGTATCCACCGTCAACTCCTGCCATTCCTTACCAAACACCAACTACTCTCTCCTACCCAACATGGCTTCCACCCCGGACACAGTACTAACACCGCCCTTGTCTCCTTCTTGCACTCTGTTAATTCAGCATGTGACTCTGGTAATATAGTATCCTCTGTTCTACTAGACTTATCCAAAGCTTTTGATGCTATTTCCCATACCCACCTTCTAAATTACCTCTCTAATCTCAACCTATGCCAGAAAACCCTTTCCTGGTTCTCCAGCTACCTTTCAAACAGGTCCCAAGCCATGAAATGGGGCCAAGCCACCCCTGCCGGAGTACCCCAAGGTTCCGTACTAGGCCCATTACTATTCAGCATTTTTATTAATGACTTCCACAAAGCCATTCCTAACACCAAAATTGTGCAATACGCTGACAACTCCACTTTGATCTGCTGTGCCCCTAACCTAACAGAGCTCCAAGCCCTAACTCAAAGTGCCTTCTCAACCACTGAAAACTGGATGCTCCAAAATCATCTCTCTCTAAATGCAAACAAAACTAAGATCCTCCTTTTCTCCCCCTCTAAATCCTCTTCTCTAAATAAAAACTCATTTCAAATTACCAGGCTCAACAACACCTCTATCGAGATTGTTCCCTCCACCAAACTTCTCCGTGTTACAATTGATGACCAACTAAAATTTAATACTCATATCCAGCTAAACATCAAAAAACCCCACATAAAACTAGGTTTACTGTATAGAAACAACCACTTCCTCTCTCCTCATACCAGACTAACCCTTGCCTCTACCTACCTCCGTCCCTCCCTACTGTATGGAGCTCCCCTGCTCACTAATTTATCATCCACACTTACCTCCAAATTGGAACAATGTTACAATAAAATCTCTAGATTTGCCACAAATGCCAGATCCTCCTCTCATCACTGCACCTCCCTTCACTCTCTCAACTGGTTTGAACTCCCCAATCAACTTGACTTCCTCCAAATCATCACAGCCTACAAATTATTGTTCCATCCTACTAACTGCCCTGCTCTTCTAATATTCTTCAACCTTATACCCCCCTTAGATCACTTAGATCTTCTCACCAAAACCTGATCACTGTACAAAAACCCAAGCACCCAGCAGGTCAGCTTCTCTTATCCTTTACCCTAGCTAAAAAAATGGAATGCCCTGCCTTCCACACTAAGGACATGTACCAACCTTAATAACTTCAAAACCCAACTTCATTCCTACCTCTATCTAAACAGGCATTGCAACTGCACTCTTCAGCCCATACCTCTCAAGCTATCTTCTCCTTTTCTCTCCAGGCTAACCTCTTCTCCTTCTTAACCTCTTTTAAATAGACTTAGCATAGGCAACTAAATAGTAGAATTTTGATTTTTATGATATAAGCCTATTTTCCTCCTGAACAAAATTAGAAATTGCTAGTGTTTATTCTCTTTGTTTGCTACCTGCTATATGTTATACAAACTGTCTTTGAATTAATTTTCATGTTATTAAACTCTTGTATTTCCTGTTGGAGCTTTTCTCCCCGGGCCTCCACTGAAAACAGGCCCCCAAGCCCAGTGGACCTCCCCGGTAATCAAACTGAAATAAATAAATAAATAAATAATACTATGGACCTACCCATATCCACTGGTCTAATAACCTATTCATAGTCCTTCTACAAGTTAATTAGAACTCACTTCTCTTCCATTGTCAAATTCTCAAAACCTCTTTTTCTGTCATTCTTACCCAAATGACAGTAGATCTTATTTTCACAAAGACTAAAGAATACATCTAGTAAAGGATGAAAATGTTGAGTAAAAACACTTGGTTTTCTAAACAAAGGCATTACAGCATGATTATCACTTTCCTTAAACATAATTTTCAATTGAACATTACTGATAATCTTAAATCCATTAGCACATCAGACAAATCCACTCATTGGCCTGGAACAAACAACAAACCTTTATTTAATACTTTCAGTTCATACTCAGTCAAACTTCTAGGTGAGATATTCCAAACTATGTTCTGTCAACATAATTCCATATTTTCTTCTGTGTACGACCTAGCCCTTCTTGATTAATTTGTTTCCTCTTGATTCTCCCTCATTCGTCAGTTTCCTCCATTGATTGGTTCTGTTTCATCCGGAATGGTAGAGGTAGTTGTGAAAAAAACAGATCTCTGCTAGCCATATTAGTTTCTGGGCATACTACCAACTCTAGCCCTGCCCCTTTCTCCATGGGAACAGTTCTACTGCCACTTCTCTCACCATCTGGTGTACTGTATACTGATTGCTCACAGTTCAGTGCTGGGAAGTCTTTGTCCAAAGACAAAACAGGAGTCTCAACATTATTAATAACAGTGTTAGTAGCAATATCAGTGAGAGGGATGCTTTTATGATTCACATTGTCCTTTCGCATGGATTATACATTGTGCATAGGGACACTTTTATGATTCACATTGTCCTTTCGCATGGATTGTACATTGTGGAGCCCTTAAACCAAGTAAAAATGGAGTCCATTTCAAAATCTTTCAACTCTCTTTGGATCTTTCTTTTTTTTTCTGCTGAATGAGTTTCCATGCATATAAATATACTTGCTCAAGTACCTCCATGTTTTTTAGCTAGCTGCTCCAATTGTGGCCATTTTATGTGGGAAAAAACTACTAGAAAACTATCAGATAGAATAAGTGAAAATGTGAGTATTGTAAAGAAAGACATTAACAATGCTTTCACAAGACACAGCATGAGCTGTCAAGATTTTTGTATGTTTTTATTCCTCATTATTGAAAAGGTAAATCAATTGTCCTTTGTATATCAATTTAATACTTATCCTGAATTTTTAAAACTAAAGTGGCAAGTCTTTTTACGAGCTGTTGTTGCACCAGGGTTGAATGACACTATTTCAGTCAAAAGTTTATTAAAATATAAGATTATTTAACTTATTACTATTTTAAAGGTCTGTACTGCAATATTTGAGCTACATAATTATGTGCAACTAGATAATTGTATAATCAATTGCATTGACTTTATTCATTGTCTCACATTATGATGTCATTTCCTACTTGTATTTAAACAGCATGCACATTCTACATTTTATTTCTGAAGAAGTTCTTACTATTAAAGAATGAAAGTGCTTAAAAGACTTTTGTTGGCTTTGTAGTGTGACCTGAACCTTGCAAATGTTATGCTATTGTACCCTAAAGGTTTGGTTATATCAATTTGTTTGGTCCCTTAGTTCCAGTGTTTTTATAATCTCATGTATTTTTTGTTATTGTACCCATGCCTTTCCATATGGCCCTGAAACCCACTTCTCTTTTGTCATGTAATCTTCAAAGTATCCTTTTTTCATTGGCTGAACCCTTCCACCATAGGCAGTGACTATTCTGCCATGGCAGTATGATGATGTGCCACTAACTTATATAAAACAAAATGTCTATACTACGATAAGGAATTATATCAGATGATTGTATAATACAAATGTCAGCTAAAATAGCATAGAATGTAATTTCTGGTGTACTGTATGTCTTGCATATTTTTTG
Organism: Protopterus annectens; assembly: GCF_019279795.1. Taxonomy (NCBI): domain Eukaryota; kingdom Metazoa; phylum Chordata; order Ceratodontiformes; family Protopteridae; genus Protopterus; species Protopterus annectens. Next base: position 1,448,515,495 of record NC_056731.1, on the reverse strand, counting down.
TATAATTTATTATTTTATTTATTTATAAACATTTGTTGACCAGGAAATTCCACTGGGTAAAAGGGACCCATTTTCAGTGGAGGGCAGGGGAGAAAAGCTCCACAAGCAAAATACAAAGAAAGACAATATTTAAAATACAATTTAACAATATTACTGATATAACAGGGAGAAAAAAACATAAAATATATACAAACACAGAAGATATGACAGGGAGAAAAAAAAAACAATAATTTTACAATTGCTGTCTCCTAGTATTATAGTTTCATGCAGTATATTCTGATTTAGCCAAGATAAAAAGTTTTCAAGTATATGGATATTGTGGCCTGGGGGAATATAAATTACTGCTATGCATATTTGTTTGTTCCTATTTATGTGAAAGGATGTGAGTAGTAGCTCAACATTACCAAAAGTGGGGACAGATTTTGCATAGGTTGTTATTTGTAGTGAGCTTTGATAGATTAATGCTACACTACCTCCCTTTTATGAAGTCTGTCTGAACTAATTATATTATATCCTGGAGGGAGAATTTCAGTGTCAGCAATGTGTGGTTTCAGCCATGTTTCTGCTACTGCAATAATGTTTGGGGTGTGAGCAGCTAGCCAAGCATGGAACTCAGTAGTTTTATTGCAAATGCTGTGAATATTTTTTGTCATTAGGTGAAGTGTGTGTTGAGATATGGGATTAGCTAGCCTAGTGGTAGATGTATGGGTGTGGGGAATCATTTGGTTAGCTTGGCTGTCAGTGGATGTGGGAATATTGATTGGGCCTGGATTTGGAATCTCCACATTGTATTAATGTGTGGAGTTGATAAAATATGGTGTGAGATTGTTGTTTATCTGGGGTGGGCTTGTAATGTAGTACTAGACAAAATTTAAATTTGGGCGTAGGCGGCAGTAGTTTTAATCTGTCTGAGGTAATGGTATTAGTTACTAGTACAGAGGGAGAGATGTTTGAGTAACTAAGTTTGTTAAGTTGTATGGGAAGAGTTTGTGTGCTGCTAGTGGCTGGTGGGGGTATATGGTTGCATGTATGGATGTGGTTTATATTAGTAGGAGCAGTGTGAAGATGTGGAGTATGCATGGAATTATACTTAATAAGTGATGGTAAGTGTGGAATGGAGAGACCATGATGATTGAGGAGTTATGTGGGTGTGGTTGTTAGGGTGTGACATTTAGTTTGATGATGGTGCAGGGGGTTGATTGGCTGAAGGTGAGAGAAGGTGGGTTATAGATAGAGATAAATGTAATGAGGGTGAGGTGTGTAGGAATGGGGGTAGGGTAGGGGAGCAAAGTGAGCCTGCAGTGAAACAGAGGGCGAATGGAGTGGGGCAGAGCCTGGGCTTGAAAACAGCCAAGCAGCAGACAAATAGCAGCAAAAAACAATCTCCAAAAAGTTAAAGCAGCACTGCAGGTGAAAAAGACATTAAAGCCTCACATGCACTTTGAAAGTTTCATTTCTAGCTGAGCTAAAAGTCCTACTATAAATGTCTGTAAGCTTAGGTTTTCAGTTCTATAGGTGAAGCAAAGAAGTATATGGGTATGTATTGCGGAAGGAATATGCAGCAATAGGAGGGGTGGGGGGAGATGTTTGAAGTGTGGGTCAAGAGGGGGAGCAGTACAGGTACTGGGCTAAAAACAGTTACAGGAGAGGCAGCTAGGTAAGTATACAGTATAAGGGAAGCACAGTGGTTAAGTAGGTAAAAGTTAGACCTAACAAGAGAAAATGAGGTATACGGAGGCCACTCTGCAGCAAAGTCTCTTAGAGTGAAATAACTATTTATACATTAAAAACATATTGTTAGAGAGCTGGACATACATAGTTTGGTGCAACTGGGAGATTCAGCTGTTTTGGTCACCCACAGATGCTGTAGGGAGCCTGGTCACGTTTTATGTAGTTCAGCCCATCGAGGGGGAGGTTTGGCTGGGATAGCTAGTGCCCTTTTAGTTGCAGGGCTTACTAAAAAGAAAAATGAAGCAGACAATGCAAAATGTTACTATAGGTAGAATTTCATGTATATGTTTTGTATAATCTCTATATGTGGAGCTTTTCTCCATAGGCCTCCACTGAAAATGGGTCTTATCCCAGTCAGACTTTCCTGGTAAACAAATATAAAATAAATAAATAAATAAATAAATAAATAAATAAATAAATAAATAAACAAATAAATAAATAAATAAAATGTGTCTAACTCTGCGTGACAGCTGCCACAGTGTTTGTAGACGTGGATGAAGTACTTTACCAAACAGGACTATTTCCTTAACTCTGTTACACTCCACATCTACAGAGCCTGTACTGACATTCGTCTGCATTTTAATCTTACAGTCATAAGCATGTACCATACTACAACCGGCTGCTAGCCTTGCAGTTATCCTAATTTTATTTTATTTTTATTTATCCTTTATTGAATGGGTTAGTCCCACTAGTCTAGTAGCCTGTTTTCAGGGGAGACATGAGGTGGTATTTATACTACCAATGAAACCAGATAACATCAATGTCTGTGAATTTCTGCCTTTGTGCACTAACTATACATATCGGCATGAGCTTTGCAAATCTTGTTTAACAGAAGCATATGACTTGTATGCACATGTGCATAGCACTAGAGTGCAGCATTAAGTCATGTGATATGTGATTATTAAACATCTGTCACTGCGCATAGGCAACACTATTGATCCTTGAGTGGCCATGGCTACATTTGGGAGTGGTAAAAGCAAGGCTACTACTCACTTGAGGCCAATACAAAGAACGAGTAAATGTTACATTAAAATTAAAATAAATACTGAGAAAGCCATGTAATAGAAATAATTATGTCTAGTAAGTCAAATAAACATGATTTGCCAAGATTATGTTTCCTGATGTATGTACTAATAATTATGATCTTCACTCTTGTGGTCAGAATCATTTATCAAAGTTCCTCAGAATTATGAAATTCCTGACTTATGGATTAAGGATAATTGTTGTATATTATTTCTTCCAGTATCTCAAGCTTTAAAAATACTAGATTGCAAGCCAGTAATGACTGTCTGACTTTATTATTCCATAAGTGTCCTACCTCAGCATACAGCCTAAAGGGTACATTTTATATGGTGGAACGACTACATTTAGCATAGGTCATGGAAAAATATCATGGGCCAAGTTCCTTTTTTCTATGTTGATTCTTGCACATTCCACAGGCTTCACAGTTTTGTACTATCTGCTCTATCTGCACAAGCATATTGGGCCAATACATTATATCACAAGCTCTTTTCTTTTATTTACTTTAAGTATCTCAGCACATTGTCATGCAGTTGGCCAATAATGATTTATCTGTCATGCAACTCAATAAGGAAAGTATGGTTTTAGGATAGGATAGAGTAGTTTTTCATTGTCAGGCCATTTTATCACAATGGCATTGCATAGTATTCAAAGTTATAGGTTATCATTTCATTATTCTCGGCCTTTTGGCTAAGATCAAGTGTAGTGTAGTGTAGTGTATTGTAACTTTTCTGCTGGCACTGGCAGTGGTGACACTCTAAACAATACTTCCAGGTCTTTTTCAAGCACATCATCGCACTCATTCAGATATGCAGTATAAATTAATTTATCATTTTTATTCTGAGCATGCAATTCAGATTTGTACAATGAAAGCAGCATTCCTTTCAGATATGCATTTTCTTTGCATAAAGACTTCTGAAGATTGTTTTTAGTGGAGTATGGTCTAACACTTCCATATTTGTTTTACCATACATGCAATCAAAGAAATTGTAATAACCAAAGACTATGATGAGCATCTCTTTTTTATCTGTCTGTTTATAATATGTCTGCACATCTTTTAAGGTCCTGGAACCAAAAGCTATTAGTTCATTCTTTTGCAAAACTACTGCACTGAAACTGCTGACTGGCATCTACTCATAATGTAGAAGGTTGAAAAAGCACAAAAGCGCCTATCCACCAAAGAACTTTAAGTAGCAGCGTAAAACAAAAAAACAAAACCCTAAATGTTCACTGCAACGTTTAATGGCCATACAGATCGTACAAGGCTTTTGAGTAAAACTCTTTCTCAATGTATGAAATCATCAAAAGAACATGACATTTTAAAAAAAACAATTCAATCAATCCGCTCACATAATCAATTAACTTAATTAACTAAAGTGCCCTATCTCTTAGATACATAGCTATTAATTATATACAATAAATATATAGAAAATAATACATATAAAATATATACACATATATAAAATGTATTAACTAAGAAAACTTGTTCATGTCTTTCTCTTAAAACAGGTTTAATACTAGTAGCAGAATTATGTCCTGGGTGATGGTCTTCTTGAAAAAAATTAATCCACTTATACTCCATTAGTTCAGTTCTGTTCACTAAGTCACTACCTTTAGAATTCTGATAAATTACTTGTAAAATTCTAAACTTAAATTTGTGTGTTAAATCATTACTATGCATGTTTGGCTAGAGCATTCGTTAAAACATTCCTTCATATATCTAATAAATGTGAACTGATTCTATCTTTTAATTTTTGATTGGTCTTTCCTATATAGAAACAGTTGCATTGAGTACAGTTAGCAAAATATACCACATTTATTGTATTACATGTGCCTCTAGCCCTAAATTCTAACGGTTTCCCATTTAAAGGGTGTATACAATTCAAGCAAGGCACTGTCCCTAATCTTCCCATAGATGTCTTAATGGTTTTCCTCATTTTAACATCTTTATAACATAACAATTCTTTAAGATTATTTTCTTTCCTATATGTAAAACTTAGTCTATTTCCTATCAATTCATTAATTTCCTGGTTAGGTGTCAAAATAGTCCAATTCTTCTTGATAATTTTCTGCATAATATCTGAATGCCTATTAAATTTCATTATGTAATTAATTCTACTATTATAGTTAGATTTTATAGTAGAAGTACTAAGTTCCTCATTTGACCTTAATAAAAAAGATTTGGCTACAGCCCCCCTCATAAACATCACTTCTTTCTTAGATTGTTCTATCACACTACTATTATAACCTCTTTTGGCAAAATCTGTTGCCATCTCATTCATTTCCCAAAAAAATATATAATCTTTCGTGATCAGCCTACTAGCTCTCATAAACTGGCTTTTCACCACTCCCCTAACTAAATGTGTGCCTAGGGTGCATACTTGTGGAATGAACATATTTTGGTACCTGGACCTTCTTCCTATGTATGACAGTAAATAAAGTATTACTTTCCTTCAATATAGTGATGTCCAGAAAACATATGGATTCAAATGAATATTTCAAGTAAAAAAATAGGAAGTCAGTGGTGGATTCGAGATATTCTTTATAAGTAACTAGTTGGCAGTCATTATTTTTCCAAAACAGAAAAATATCATCCACAAAACCTTTATATAAAACTAAATTAGTGTTCCTAAAATTAGGTGAAGTGTTACAATAAATATGTTCTTCTTCCCATCTAGTTAGTATCATATTTACATAGGTGTTAGCGGCAGGTGTCCCCATCACAACCCCTTGTTTCTGATGGAAGTAACTATCACCAAAACTAAACACATTATTCTCTAAAACACATTCCAACATCTGACATAATAACTGAATTTTTGATGAAGAAAATCCACTATGTATAGTAAGATTTTCTCTAATTGCTTCAATACCATATGAATTTGGAATTACGATAAAGAGAGATCTTACATCCATAGTTACAAGCCAGATGTTAGTTGTAGAAGGTTGCTTCACATCACAGACCTTAAGACTAAGTGTAAACTCTTCTCTTGTTTTGCTAATCAGAGCTATGCGACATCACAATCTAGCAAGTTCCTGACTGATAATAGAACATCTGACAGTTTGGAAATGAACCCAGACAGATATGGTACAATGCCGAAGATCCATATATATACTTTGGTCATTGAAGCCACATTGTATCAAGCAACACTATTAGATGCAAACCATGTTTGTGCGTTGTAGCACCCAACACTAGAATGCTGTAATTTGTATTGACTTTTCCATCTAGCTCTTCAACTATTGCAATGACTACTCTCTGGAATTATTCTGGTGTTGATAAGATTCCAAGCGCTATCCTTACAGAACGTACACAGCCTCGATTTAGTCTCCTCAAACATAATCTGAAAAAAAAATTCTGGCTTACTTCAAGGACAGAAATAAATCTAGCATTTGTTATAGCTGCTGCTACTTCATCATCAGTTGTCAAAAGAGGATAATGCTGTTTTTTGATCGACTTATTCAGATATTGAGATCATAGAGTTTTATTAATGTGCCAGTACATATCTGAACTGGTATAGCGAGTTAAAGTAAGAAACCATGCAGTACTGTGTAGCATAGCTTCCAACCTTTATTTAATGCTGTGGTTTACCCAGATTAAGAGTCAATGTTGTGGTCTGCTCAGTGTCTGAAATATGCTGTACATTGCACTCAATAAATGAATAGGGTAAATGTGTAAGTTAACAGATGTTTAGACAGCCATCCATGTTTGGAAATGCAAGATTTGAAACAAAATGAATCAATAAAGTGTAAAAGGAGACAGTGCTCTGATAATTTTTTTCAAATAAAATGTTCAGTATTCCTGTAGTCATTGCTTGTGGGTTCTAATCTGACATCAGCCAACTGAGAACAGTGTAGTAGTCAATACTGTGTTAGCATGTCATAAATAAATGGTGTGCAATACCCAGATTAAGAGTCAATGTTGTGTTCTGCTCATTTTGTCTGAAATATGCTGTAGGTTGTAGCCAATAAATGACTAGGGTAAACGTGTAAATTAACAGAATTCCTACACAGCTATACATGCGTGTAAATGCAAGATCTGAAACAACATGAAAAAATAAAGTGTAAAAGGAGACAGTGCTCCGATAATTTATTTTTCCAAATAAAATGCTCAGTATTACTATAGTCACTGCTTGGGAGTTCTAATCCCATACTAGCCTGCTGAGAAATTCTGCTGCATTGGCATATCATAAAGAAAACATAATCATTCTTGCATGTGAAGTGCATATCCATAGACCTGTGCCATGACTGTCCAGCTGTCAAGTGTAATCAGTATACACGAACATACCTCTCAACTGTCACAATTTTTGCACAATGTACTGAATATTGCCCTATATGTCTGGTCCTCTGATTTGCAGATATATAACATCACTCAAAATGCAATTTAATGGGAAATCTATTCTCAGAATGCCTTGCTACTATTGTATGAGCACCCTATGTAAGAATTGTCCCTGTTATTGTGCCTTTGTACCACCATTATGTATGGCTTTGCCCATAATGTCTCATGATAAGAGGTTGAGAGGTATGTATGTGGGACATCATATATACAATATAAGTAACATTGAATGATTGCTGGATGTACTATAGTGGTGTGTAAGGAACAGGGTAGTATTTCAAATAATAAATGGCATAGCAGTTAATGGTCTCACAAGTGAAATCTAACATATCTAGAAGTATGTAGTTGTAGTTTGCTTAGTTATATTATCTGTGAAGTTACTGATGTTCTTCTTTTTTCTCTCACCTCACCCTCTCTTCTTTTATTTGTTTAATCAATATATGTATTATTATCATTTGATATTATCATATTATTTATTACCTGCTATGTTGGCCTTATGTATAATTTAATATTGCTTTGTTGTTAAAAAACTTTCATTTGCCTTATTTATTGTTGTGTTCCTCATTATATTATTTTCAATCCGTTTCCATTACTCATTATTGTTTTTTTCTTATGTTATTAATTACATTTTTTTGGGTTATGTTTATTTTTCCTTTATGTATATATTTGATTTACTGGGTCTACTTCACATTGTCGAAGGCCCACAATATCAAAGCTGATATTGTCGGCACCAGATTAGCAAAAGCAAAAAACAATGAACGTTTAAACAGAAATCTCCATAAGTGGAGATTTCCATTTAGTTCAATGTAGTGTGGTCCCGGAGTTGGTATATTTAAGTAGGGGTGTGTGAGGGGCGCAGCCCCCCACATGGGGGTACTAAGGCACTTGCCTCCCTGCTTGCAAAGGTAAGTTTTTATTTATTTTTGTTTTTAGGCATTTTTTTATCTTTCAATGTTTCAGAATTTGATGATATGGTGTCGACCATATCAGATTCAATATTCTGAAACTTCGATAAGATAATATAGATGCAATTTACCACAGCACAACAAGGTCGACTGGTTCCCATGATCAACCTACCTTAGCTTCCCCAGATGAAGCACCGGGCCCAGCACATCTGGGACGCAGCCTGGTGGCAACCCTCTGCTGCCCCTGCATTACCTGCTCCATTGGGTAGTTCCAACCCACAGGCTGGGGGTGTGCCACCCTGTAGGAGTGGAGGTGGTGGGGATGCATTCGTCACCCAAGACCAACTGCCAGGCATAGTGCATAGGCTTGTGCTCCAAACTGTTGGTGCATTCCTATGCTGCATGGAGTTCATACTATCAATCCTGATGGGGCAGTCAGTCCCCAGGCACCAGTGTCAACCACTGCCTCCACAGGAGCAGTGGAGGTGCAGTGCTGACAGTCTCATGGGAGAGGACTTGAGTCACACTGTTACTGTGTCTGACATCCATGGGATGTGGATCCCACAACACCATCCCCAACCAAGGTGTTCACCCCTCCTCTTGTATCCTACACCAACCCTGTCTGCTGTCTTGTCTGTCTGCAACTTACCTTCCCTACACATAGCTATGTCCCTTCCCCTACATTACACTCCCTCCTTAAAAAAAAAAAAATGGGCACCTGTCCCAAAAAAATATATATATTGTTCCATACATAGCTCTCCATTTCCCAAGTGTCCAGTAGACACACTTAATTTTGTCCAATTGGATTGGACTTATGTTGTCATCAGCCCTCTCTTTGGGTGATAGTCCAAATTCAGCAAAAAATCTTTTCAAGTGCACAGTTGTTGCTGTTGAAGAAATGAATAGCTATGGTTCTTTCCTAAACCCTTCCTACACATACCTACCTGCCTTTCACTATGTTTTTCCCCCTGCTTGCACCCAATTTCACCACTGTCTTATCTCCCGAATTTTTTATTTTCTTTAAAGAATTTATGCAGGATGCTGTGCTATACTCAGCATTGCTAAACTATGTTAAATGGCAGTGTATTACTACGTGTATTTGAAAGCATAATAATCACATTCAAAAAGTACACCTGCACCCTATTTCAAACCCAGTACCATTTCACTTGTAGAGCATTGCATCAACCTGCCAACCCACACAACCAGTTAACTAGTACAGCTGTTTTCAGCAAAACAGTAATTGTCATTTTCTCATCATTAAGTGTGTTTACTTGATGCTGTGCATTGCACAGCATTATGCAAATCTGCTAAATGATTAATGGAATAATAGCAGTTTAACTAGGACTCTGGTAGAGAAAGACATCATTATAAAGCCATATATATATATATATATATATATATATATATATATATATATATATATATAAATAAATGCACTTGAGGTATGTAATAGCAGGTAAGTGCGGAATTATATCTACAACATGTAAAAATACAGCTGCTATAACAGTGACTGTAGCTCAATCTGTTAAACGCTTTCAAAACATTAATTTTTGGTCCAAATGGTCCTGGGTTCAAATAAGCTGTGTCTAGCATTTAAAATACATGTATGTGTACATCACCATTATAAATTGTTATATGTATGATTATTATAAATTGTTATATGTATTATTTTACAGTCATTATATGCTGTAAACTTCATAAGCAATAATTGTTAATAATTGTTATGTCTGTAGCTATGTATATGTACTCTCATGGAGCTTTTCTACCCGGGCCTCCATTGAAAAAGGGCTCATTCTGGCCCGATGGACTCTCCTGGTTAACAAACTGCAAATAAAAAAATAAAATAAAAGTATGACTGTCTCATCACCTATTTATCCATCCAAAGCAGTACAGATGGAATGTCTGCTTCTAAATAATAGAAGTCAAAGGCCTACTGATAGGACCACATTTTAACTATTCCTATTATAACACTAGCAAATGCATAGAATGTCAGGTCATACATTAACATGAATTCCCAGAGGATTTAGAAGTATGTAATTGAAATGTGGCCCAGTAATATCAGACTGCAGCCCACAAGGATTTGCTAGTGATATTACAGACAACCGCAGCTGCACAATAACATTGCAGGTGTCTCATCACGTGTCACTCAGCATATGTTTAGGGCCATCATCAAGTACAGGCACATTCAGAAAGGAACTCCTGACAAATGCTCAGGGTTATGGGTGCAGCACAGTCTGACATTCGTAACTACCTCCACTGTGTTGTTGACACCCTGGAATGGTTAACTGACACAGTGGAAAGAGGTAGGTCTCAGAGAGATTGCACACTATCTTTCTTGGCATACACATTATCTGTGATGGAACATCTCATTGGAGTTGAGCATCAGCCTCATGGGCATAGATTAGCAATTACATCTGCTGAGAGTCAATGTGGCCATGTGCAATCATGCTCCCATAGTGGCAATACATCCAGAGCTCCAGAGGGGAGTGTGCTGTCCATACCAAGATGTAGCAGGCATGGACTCATTCTCCTGGGTGTTTCCATGGAGGACACATTCCCAGCAGACATCAGTCACCCTCAGGCAGTAACACAGCATCTAACCTTGGGCGTGGAGGTGCCAGTGGTACTCCTGGCAGAGTCAGTTCTCACCATGCATGGCTCAAGCTGTGCAACATGCAGACAGGTAGGGATAGCACTGAGCTTGGTTGTGTTCATGCAGGCACTCACATAGCACTGTGACACTGAGGGCACCTACAGACACACATGCAACATTTCCATGGTCCGTCTTGTCTGCTTCCCTTCCTATCTCACACACATGCATGCCAACCTTTTGGGTCAGCCTAGGTCTCCTGTACCCCCACACAACACCCTGTGCAAGTGATTATAACTGTGCCACATCCCTATCATCTTTCTCATAGATGCAGTGAAATAAAGCTATGACGTCTGATGCACAGGTTTACTATCTACATTAATATGAATTAGTTTAACCCATTGTTACTGTAGACGTGCTACTTGTACTGGTCATTTACACATATTATAATTTGCCATTAAGAATGTGTATAGCACACTTTGTGTACATTTATGCATTGATGGATGCTGTTTTAAGGGCTGTGGAGTCACACAATGAAATGTGTCTCATGGAAATGTTTACGTTTCACTTTCAGGATTGTGTTGGACACACCGATGGGTACACATCTACAATCACCCCATCAATGTCAGAGCACAGGGTTGAATGTCAGCATAGGAGAGAAATGTCATCAGAAAGGTAATACAGTAGAGGTTTGTGGGCTCATACGTGTTTACTAGGCTAACACAAACAAGGGCTTCTTTAAGCCTAACCATGCATCTCAAATCTCTGACAAGGTCTGATACCACTGATAAATGTAAGCAGGGTTTTGGGAGATGAAACACTTACAAGCAGGGTAACGGGAGATGAACCATTTACAGTTTGCCTGTGTCCATTAGAAACATAGGTTCCAAACCAGAGATGATTGTCCTGTTCCCCATCCAATTGTGCAACTTGCAATGGATTTGCATTAGGGTGGACCTCTGCTTCACATGGATGGGAAGCCTATTCCATACAGGGTGTAGTCTCTGGGATACATACGTGTCTATCCAGCATGTCCTATTTATACCACAGGCAAGGTATAGGTCTGTAGAATGGGTAATTCTGGCACTAGTTGTTTTGCGGATATACAGGTGGTCCACATTGGGGTCTGGCAAATCCTGGTATGGCAGGCATACATCTCCCCTCCAAAAGCTGTAGGACACAGAATGCAGGGATAAGGCCTTGACATGGTCAGTATAGGACATGTTATGTATGCCCTGTACTGGTTTAATGAGGAAACTGTGTGGATGTTCCAATTGTTGGATATGCCTGGCCAGGTACATATCAAAGGTGGCATTGCACTCAATGATAGGTCTGATGAGTGCAGAATACACTGGAACAATGAATTCCCTGGACTTACATGCCATACCTTTGTTAATAAGCTGCAAAATATAGAATAATTTCCACGATACTGTAGACATATGACAGTCAAAGGCTAGATCACTAACTATGTGTGTCTCTAAGTCCCTGACTACTGGGTCAACTGTTAGAGGTGTGCTGTCAATATGATAGTTACCAGGGATGGATAACTTCCCAAAGCACAGTAATATGTTTTTCTTGAAATTTAGTGTTACTCCATGGCTCTGACACCACTTGTATGTCTGTATTAGCCTCTCCTGGAGAACATTTGTGCGAGTGTGGGATTCAATGACACTTCCTAATTTGCAATCATCTGCATATTTAGTCAGCCAGAGGCCACTGACAATGGCATTGACTACATACAAGTAAATGCCTAAGAAGATCACTCAGAGGAATGATTCATGTTTGAGTCCACTTGTAATTGGCCTGTTTGTAGAGGTGGACTACCCTCCCACCTGGTTCAGTGCATTGGAGGTAATGAAGTCAAGGAAACTTTGGGAATGTGAGTTACAGCATGAGTAATTTACTCAGTCAATGGATGGTTAGTTAAAGTTGCCCAAAGCCAGGGTGTTTGGATATATCTTGATAAACAAAAGTAGATCCAAATAGGCAGAGTTCACAGACTGGGTCCTGTAGCTGGCAATGACTTGATTAGGTGTCTTGCCAACAGTTAATTGCACCTGAAGTATCTCCAGGTAATCCTACTGTTTAACCAATCTGGAGGTGTATTTATCTGCAATGAATATCGATGCACTGCTTCCTTTAGTTTTCACACCTTCAGTTTGTGATCTGAACATGTGGAAGGAGGTGTAGCCCAATATGTTTTGGGTGCTTTTCACAGCCGTGAACCAGGTCTCCATTACTGCATAAATGTTTAAGTCTTCCAAGGTGAGGACTACTTCCAGTGAGTGTAGTTTCATGTTAAGACACTTAGAATTTAGCAGCATAACCTTAAGGGTTTTTTTTTTTTGGGGTGGGGTTCACATCTGGATTTTTATCCTTCAGGCATTGCCCAAAAAGGGCCCTATGGGGGTAGCAAGATCTTTGACCAATAACTAAAATCCCAGGAGTGACAAATGAAGACCATTTCTGACAAAGCTTCAAGGTCTGTCAATCATGTCATCCCAGGCTGACCGACACTGTATCCCCTTAGAATGACACCAGAAACTAAGGTCAATCATTTTCTGTTTGTATTGAGTCATCATTCTAGGTGAAGGCAAAATGCTGATTAAGGCTAGGGACATACCCGCCTGAGACACATAATCCAAGAGATCAGTCTTATCTCTCTTCATATAATCCAGAGAGGTATGTCTCAAGTCATTCACACCAACATGGAATATGACGGAGTCACAACAGTACCTGTTTTTGAGATACATGAGTGCATGTGTGACATGGTGGATTCTGGCACCTGAAAGACAGCTGACCTTCTCCTTATCCAGTCTGGTGAGAGGGACATCTGTGTGTCTCAGAATGGAATCACCAATGACTAATATGTTTCTTTTACTGTTTTGCCTTAAGGGTGACAGGTAAAACACTGTTGCGAGAACTATTATGTGTGTTGCCTTCTGCAGTGGATGTATTATGTGTAGTATGCTTATGTTTGTGTTTGACAGGTCTCTGGTGTGTATGCATGTTTCTGGTGAGGGCCCCACATATGTAGGTATGTGTGATGTGGGTTTGGTGAAGTGGCAGATGAGGTGTGCAGGGTAATAACCTGCTCATTGTAATACATACTGACTTGTGTGCAAGACAGCATGTATTCCTGGCTGCTGATATAGCTGCATCTTTGACATGCTGAGTTTGTGTTACTTGTGGTCCAATGACATGATGCATGCATAATATGGCAGATTCTAGCCCTTGATAAGCAACTGACGTGCCTTTCTCCTTACTCAGTTTGGTGAGGGGGACATTAGTGTGTCTCACAATAGAGTCTGCAATGACCAGAATGTTGGATTGTGTTTTGGCTTCCTTATGGACTTATAGGTTCAGCCTCCATGAAATGTAGCTCTATGTGTTGATATTTCTGTTGTTTTTACAGAGTGTATTTGGGGCTGCTGAGGGTATTTGTTATCTGCACTTTCTCTATGAGGTCTTTGTGATTTAGGAAGGTTATATTTCAGTGTCTCAGCATATGTCTCCTTTGAATTGTGTGTGATGGGTGCAACGTGTGCACTACTGACTACCTTATTGACATTAGGTGTACCTTCATGTGAGAGCTTTGCCTAAAGTGACATTATGTAATTACATCTCTCACATACCATATCAGTTGGTTTTAGAATTAACTGGTTGTCGGTAAACATGAGGTGATTTCTATATTGCCTCAGGATGCCCATATCCACCAAGGTGGTAACAGTCACAGTGGGAAAGGTCATATCCATGGGAACAGACCATTTTTTATTGATTAAACAGTTGGAACTTACACCAATACCAAGTTGCATACAGGACAACTAACTTGCAGTGACAAGCACTGTCCCCATAGTTGCAAAACAGATACTCGTGACATTGACTCTGATCTCAGAGGCTACCTGCTGCTTCTTCTTCTTCTTTCGGCTTTTCCCGGTTAGGGGTTGCCACAGTGGATCACCTGTTTCCATTTCTTCCTGTCCTCTGCATCTTGCTCTGTCACACCAACCACCTGCATGTCCTCTCTAACCACATCCATAAACCTTATCTTAGGCCTTCCCCTTTTCCTCTTACCTGGCAGCTTTATCCTTAGCATCCTTTTCCCAATATACCCAGCATCCTTCCTCAGCACATGTCCAAACCAATGCAATCTCATCTCTCTGGCTTTGTCTCCAAACTGTCCAACCTGGGCTGACCCTCTAATATACTTATTCTTAATCCTGTCTACCCTCATTACACCCAATGCAAATCTTAACATCTTTATCTCTGCCACATCCAGCTCTGACACCTGCCTTTTTGTCAATGCCACTGTCTCCAACCCATATAACATAGCTGGTCTCACTATCCTTTTGTAGACCTTCCCTTTCACTCTTACTGGTACTCATCTGTCACAAATCACTCCTGACACTCTTCTCCACCCACTTCACCCTGCCTGTACTCTCTTCTTCACCTCCCTTCCACACTCACCATTACTCTGAATTGTTGATCCCAAGTATTTAAAGTCATCCACCTTCGCCAACTCTACTCCCTGCATCTTCACCATTCCTCTATCCTCCCTTTTATTCACACACATATATTCAGTCTTAGTCCTGCTGACCTTCATTCTTCTCCTCTCTAGAGCATATCTCCACCTCTCCAGGGTCTCCTCAACCCATTCCCTACTCTCACAACATATCACAATGTCATCTGAAAACATCATAGTCCACAGGGACTCCTGTCTGATCTCGTCTGTCAACCTGTCCATCACCAGTGCAAATAAGAAAGGGCTCAGAGCTGATCCTTGATGTAATCCCACCTCCACCTTAAATGCATCTGTCACTCCCACTGCAGATCTCACCGCTATCACACTACCCTTGTACATATCCTGTACCACTCTTACATACCTCTCTGCCATTCCCGACTTCCTCATACAATACCACAACTCCTCTCTAGGCACCCTGTCATATGCTTTCTCTAAGTCCACAAAGACACAAAGCAACTCTTTCTGACCTTCTCTGTAGTTCTCCATCAACACTCTCAGAGAAACATCGCATCTGTAGTGCTCTTTCCTGGCATGAAACCATACTGCTGATCATTAATCATCACCTCCCTTCTTAACCTAGCTTCCACTACTCTTTACCATAATTTCATGCTGTGACAGAACAGAGGCTACCAACAGCATGAAATAGACATAGCACAACAAGTGGTTCTTCCATCTAATAGGAAAACCCAGGCCAAACCATATTTCGCTCATCAAGGCTCAGAGGCTAAAAAGGCCACGGTGGTGCAACGGTAACATTGTTGCCTCACAGCAAGAGGTTCTCCCGTTCGATTTTCGGCTGGAGCACCTTCTGTGTGGAGTCTGCATGTCCTCTTTGTGGTCAAGTGGCATTCGAAAGACATGCGTAGATTGGGTGTGCCTTCGTTGAAGGTTGGGCGTCGAGCTGGCACCTCGGCACCCATAAAAAATCTACTGCCAATCATTAGCGGACCGGAGTTCTGCTGTGGCGACCCCTAACCAGGAAAAGCTGAAAGAAGAACAACAACAAGGAGACACTCTGAGAATGAGCATTACCTTCTCAAATGATGTTAGCTCTGTTTGTGAAATTATTAAAAAACACTGGCATGTCTTTGCATGTGATGAGAGAAACAAAACTATTTTAGACAAGGTTTTAAATTTTGTTTTAAGAATAATACTGCTTTGAGAAAAATGCTGTGCTATAAACCTGTTCAATAAAAAAAAAGGATTACTGATAGAATAGGAAATCACCCTTGTAGAGATTGTAATATGTGTCAATTTACTGAAACTACTGATAGATTTGAGCATCCCGTGACTAAGCAGGTTTATAAATACAATTTCTTTGCAAACTGTAAGAGCTGCAATCTTGTTTATTTAGCTAGCTGCACTGTAAAAGTTTTTATGTTGGCAAAACTAACATAACTTTAAAAGACCATATACATGAACATATCTATGATGTCACTAGAAAAAATAAAACAAATGCACCGTCAAAACATATTTTAGTTGCTGGAAGTACCCGTACGTTTAAGTTTATTGTGCTGCAACTTTTTAATGTTAGCATTATAGGTGGCATTGTCAGCACTAAAACAGAATGTATTGAAACTAAATGGATTTAAGAATTACAAAGTGACAGAGGTATGGGTCTAAATGATTATGTTCCTTTAAGACCACTGCTCAGGTCATGTGAGCTTAAGAGGTAGACCAGAAACTGTGTGCAGCATTTTGCACTTATTTTATTAGATCTGAAGAATCACCTGGATAGGTGTGAAAGTGCTTGTCTTTCTCTTGGATGTTTTTAGCATTTTTTTATGCTGTTTTATTTAACATTTTTATACTGTTTTATTAAACTTTGGAACTGCATTGGATTCAGCCATGTTGACTGGTTATTCTTATGTTTGGATTGTTTGGCTTGTGTTTAACTAGTCTTCATCTGCCTGCCTTGATTTGCCTTTCTTAAGACCTTATAAATACTTTTAGATAAGCGGCACAGCGAGCAAATGTGTAATTAGTATGTGAAAGAGGTTAGTATTAGTATAGCACGCACACACAGTCACTGTCCGTAAAACACAACTTATTACTGCTTCATATGCAAAATATCCCAGAAATCTCCATATTAGAGCCCTGAACACCATCATACAAGCTTCTTGACTTAGTTCTTTGAGCTACAGGAGCTGCTTGACCAAAAGGGCATCATTCATCACACAATCACCTGCATACATATGTGCATTGCTATTCCTCAGTTACCTAACACATACAGTGTAAGCTCAAATTCTACATTACTGTCCTGATACTGTGTGACATACTAACTGTGTGAAATACTCATATAGCATAGATGAGTTACTGTTATGGTAGTTACAAGGGGACACTGTTTTGAGGGGTGAGAGAACAAAAGCCCATGTTCTGCTAGGATACACACTACTCCGACTATCATTTAACCTCATCCCTTGAATGATGTACCAGTCATCTATTGCAGTAGGACTGCATGAATATTTCATTCATGAAGCCTATCAATTACAAATGGTTAGTGTTAGCGGAATGGGCGTTTATAGTCCCATGTGGATGTAATTTCTGTTCAAATAGCCCATTATAGTTATCTGCATAATGTACCTGGTCCATAGCTACAATGACATATCATAATAATCCACTAGACTACTGTGTAGGTTATGGACTTACCTTGCAAATGCAGTAGTTGACACAGCTGTAGTTTAGAGTTGACTCTGTCTGATATAAGCAGTACACAGCCAACACATGGATAGGTACAGGATGTGTGAGTTAGCTGGCATCAATTTTAATATATGTATGTGAATAGGAGTAAGGTGTTAGTCCTAGGTCTCTATGTTGTCAGCGAATGTTCTATGCATTGTCTCTAAGCCAAAGCCATGGCATACTGTGTACTCCTATGTTTGCCTACAGGGACATCAGCAAGGGGGTTCCTCCACTGAGTCCTGTGACTTTGGCTGTGATGACCTAGGCACTGGTGGGGGGCTGTGTATCCCTTCCCTTTGCTGATCCTGCTACAGCTGTTTCTGCAAGATCAGATTGTGTAGCATAGCGCATACTGTGAATATCTGTGCACATATGGCTGGAGTATACTGCAGAGCTCCACCAGATATATCAAGTCACCAGAACCATGACTTCGGAAGCCTAAACACGCACTCTGTGAAATTTCTAGTTTGTGAATGTGCCTCATTACAGCATTCTTCCATGGCTGTGTGCATATTTCTGATGGGTGTCATCATCCATGGTTCCAGGGCATAGTCAGCATCCTCCAGTAAATGGTCCTGTGGGATGTCCCTCCTAGCAAACATTTGGTACAGCTGTGATGTGTGCCAGATATGGGAGTCGTGATAACTGCCAGGGTTGCCAGCACACACATTCATGATAATTCCCTGGGCATTGCACATGACTTGCCAGTTGATGGCGTGGTGTCCCTTTCGGTTAATGTAGATTCTACCCTGCTCACCAGGTGGTACCTTGATGTGTACATGAGTGCACTCTATGGCACCCAGTACTTCAGGATAGTGTGCTATACAGTAGAAGTGTTGCATGTTGCTGGCCCTCACCTCAGGGGAAAGGGGAAAAGATACTGTATGTGCTCACTGGCATGTGGGAGCATAGCATCTTGAAATTGGTGGAGTATCCTGGATGAACATGCCTGTGACATCTCCATCATGTCCCTAGTTGGTCTTTGAAAAGTACTTGTAGCTGTTATCCTAATGGCTACACATACTTTAGTTTCCATTGGGATGAATTCCCCTCTGTTATCTTGGGCTCTGAGTGGAGGGAGGCAGAACTCACTGAGTTCTTGTAATATATCCCTGTCCACCTTGTAGTGCACTACAAACTCCAGCTCATGTAGCTCCTGGAAAGTTACCCTGAGCCTGCACACTTTCCTCCTCCTTGACTTAGGCCTATTGTCAGCAGCACCAGCAGCATTGACTTCAGCATCTAGCACATACAGATGTAGGATAGCTGATGCAGTTCCTAGCATTATCTCAGTTAAAATTTCAGTCTCTATCCAATGGTTCAGAGTACTGAGGGAAAATTAGAATGTAGGGTGTTTGCATACTTTATACAGTTGTAGTGTAGGTCCACCATGTGGGATTGACTAATTAGGATGCCGTTCACCTGCTTAAGATATAACTGACATGATTTAACATTGTTGCATGATGGGGTGTTATGTGTAGCACTGTGCAGCATAGCTTATACAAAAGTATATAATATTAATTGAATATACCTCGTTTTCATTCATAGCTGGCTATGTCATGACTGTCACGTGGGTGGTCTGCTAAGCTATGCCCAAACCATTTGCAACAAGCAGCATGCTGAGCAAACATGAGCAGTGAGCACAAAAAGTAACATGACACCCCCATGATATCATGCACATACAGTTGGACTATAAACACCCTGTAGGTGCCTACACTATGTGGATATGCAGACACAGTTGCTCCCTTTTGCTATTCATCAAATGCATGGCATTTACCCCTCATTTGCATAAATATTTGTGCTGACAGTCTGAAAACTACACAGTTCATAGCTGTGTAAGCTGGGTAACAGCATGAATGTACCATTGTACAGACCCGATGCAAGGCCCTACAGTACATTATAAATGTTATTTTACAATTTTGTTTTTTATTTTTCTGGTAAGCATGTTTGCACAATGTGGCGCACAGTGCAAACATGTGGAAATTAATAAAAAATAAATTATTATTAATTTCACATATTCCCTGCCTTTCTCAGACACCCACAACATATGTTTTGCACAATTATATATGTGATCTAACCTTTTTTAGGGAAGTTAGGTTCACTTTCCATGTAGACTCCTGTACGTGGAAAATTTCAGTGTACACCACTAACATGGACATGGAGTCTCCGCAGATGCCTTATGGCTTATTGGATCACTCCACCTGGCTAATTTGCATGAAATTCACCGGCTTAAGCCAAAATTTGCACTGCATTGAAGTTTCCCTATTTGTACATGCTTGCATGATGATAAGCAGGGTTTATTGAATCTAAAACTGTTTGCAACCATGTACTCATTGTGGCATGATGTGTACATGGAAAACATTTAATGTAAGCTTTACTGAATTCCTCCTCCTGTCAGAAACACTGGGTTATATTTTTCTTTTTTACATTTGTATGCCAAATCTGGAAAGACATGAGTCAAATGAGTAAGAAAAAAGCATGCATGCTGACTTGTACACTTTATTGCTTAAATTTAGTGCTTTAAAATTAGATTATAACAATACACTACACTTTTCATCAGTATCCGTGACATTTTTCTAACTAAAATTGTTTTGCTGTCATTAATGAGTTGAACTGAATTCACATTCTCATTTTAGTGTAACTGCATGCTCACTGTATATAATATACACTACATTCAATGAATAATAGGGCTACACACAGTTTACATTTACCAAAAAGCATACATAGCACTTTATACCATTCCTTAAAGACTGGCAAAAGACTACCTAACTCCAAGAACTCCCAGACATTTTATTAAATGCTTTGTGGTCCTCCTTTTTTAGTCTGTAGCCACAATACTTGCACTGGGTGTAGTTTGTTCCAGCTTGTTTATTGCCAGGCTCCATCTTGCCTACCATATGATTATTAACCATTTGTAATAGCTTTAATACTTAAGGTTTAATATTAGACATTTTCTCGCTTATAGTCTTTATGCCATACGTGTCTAACGCTTTAGTCATGCTTTTAAGATGAGTATTAGAAAGTTAACTCACTCTACATATATCAATGTTTTTCCATTGCTTTCCTTAACAATTTGCCCCATGGCTGTTCATTCTTCTTCCATATATAATTTTATCCCTAATATATGAATTGAACATGTCAACAAACTCATAGTTTCGCACTCTGTTTAAAATCCATCACATAAACATTTAATGATTTCTGATTCCCTAGATTCAAGTAAAAATATATTTGGCTTCAAATTTATTTAAATTTATTCTAAGATAGGTGTCTTTTCTGTCTCATCATTTCCAAAGAGAAAATATTAAAATCTTGCTGGCTTTATTGCCTGTGACATTAAGGAACATTGTGCATTATATTTTTCAGGTTTTTCTTTGACTTCTCTCAGAGTGAGATACAGCTCAGAATATTGCAACCATGGTTTTCATTTTTCAATATGGTTTCCCAGTAGCTTCAGAAATGTTGATGGTTACAGTATAATAACTTTGGTTAAAAATAAAAGAAATTTGTCAACCATATGTTGGTGATTCAGCAGAGTGAAAATCAAGTAAATGTAGATGGAGCAACACTGCTGACTTTAACATGTGAAAAGGGTCTATTGTGTATGACTGAACTGCCTTAATATTGAATGTAAAACACTGATCATACACAATAGCAAAAAAAAAACAAAAAAAACAAAAGCAGTGGGTCTATATTAGAAGCTCGAAGATCCATTTGAGCGAATCGGAAAAGAGTGACACATATTGCGCGAACTACAGAAATGGCGACTGTCCAAAACCATGAAATTCTAAATGTTGATTTGTCATGGTTGGCCCGTCTGTGGTATAGCTCTGTAAGGTAAGTGTGCAATAGTTACGGACCTTATGGTTATGGTGCGGGTTAAGGTAAGTGCATAGATAGGTAATGTATGTAAGGTTTAGTGTAGGGTTAGAAGTAGGGTTTTGTTAAGTGTATGTGTGTGGATTATTAGTTTTGTTTGGGTATATATCCATAGGGTAAGTGTGCGATAGTTACAGACCTTAGGGTTAGCGTGCAGGTTAAGGTAAGTGCATAGATAGTAATGTATGTAAGGTTTAGTGTAGGGTTAGAAGTAGGATATGGTTAGTGTATGTATGTCGTTTATTTATTATGTTTAACTAGGTAGTATGTATTGGGCGGTGGGGTTGGCCGACTATGACGATTCGAGATTTTAAATTTTGTGGATTAGGGGGTTCAGCATATTTACGGTTCGGGCTATATGTGTCACTGTTGTCGTATTCGCTCAAAAGGGTTTTCGGGTTTTTAATATAGACCCAAAGCAGTAATATCAGGAGAGCAAAACTATTTTCTCTCCCAATATAAAAACTAAAGCCCTCATAACACTAGCCTCAAATTTGTCTGAATAAATTTGTCTGAATAGGGGCAGTGTTAAGGGGAGGTTTTAATGACATTAAGGTGTAAGGCTAGGGTTGGCGGAAAGAGTAACACTAGGGTTTGAGTTAGCACTCATTATTATAGAGAGCAGGGGGGTCCACCCTTGCACCACTTTAGTAGTGGGTGCTAACCCTAACACTGCCCCTTCCCCAGACACTAGTCCTGTACCATAATATCATTAAAACCTTCCTGTAACACTGCCACCACACAAGGCAGACTCAGACACCCAAACATTTACAAACACACACAAACAATACTACATCTTTCCCCCAACCTAACCCTTACCCTTACCTTAAAATACACAAACTCACACACAAACGCACAGCACCCATCATTCACTCATTCCCAGACCTAACCCTAACTCACATATAGACACACACACACACACACACACACACACACACACACACACACACACACACACACACACACACACACACACATGCGTGAGCACACACACACACACACACACACACACACACACACACACACACACACACACACACACACACACACACACACACACACACACTACCTCCAATCCCACTTACCTGTATCAACACCCCATAGTGTTGATATATCCACAGTTCAACCATCTGTATAGTCAACATTAACTCATAGACCTCCACTTCTCGAGCAAACATACATTTAGTAAAATGCAGGGTAACCATGAGAGAAATACATGTTTTGCTGGAAAACATAAAAAATTGAAATATTTGACTAACTCCACTATTCAGCTGCACACTTAATATGAAAATCATGAGAATACGTCTAAGTAAAATCCACATTACAATTTCTTCAAAACAAGATCATGGCTAACAGTTTCAGAGATCCCTTTGGGGTCTATAAAATAGCCTTTGTAATTATGCCCTTTCAATATCGTTATTGATCTTGGTGGTAAAGCATTATAAGGCAGTAACATTACTATATTTTAGTCTAAATCCATGTTGCATTTTTCCATATATTCTATAACTTTATTCTAAATTATTTTTTCTATGATTTTGTCAGTTAGATCAGTTTTACCTAAAGGGCAGAAATCATTAGCTCTTTTGGGAATTAGATCTTTTGGGAAAGGATTTATAGCTGCATGTTTGAATTGTTCTGGAACATTCTTAGAGGAAAAGGAAAAATCATAAATGTGCATCAGTGGTTTACATGGAATATCACTACCTATTTACATAGTCGTGGTGAATTTGTTAGTAATCAGGACTGAAGTTAGATACTTCTTAAACTCCTGTTTAGTAACTATCTTGAAAAAGAATGATGGAAAGAAGAGAATTTGGTATACAGTGATTTTGTGGGGATTATGCATAAATGTTGACAAAGATATTAATACCTAAAATGGGAAGGTTGATTATGTTCTGCCTAATATTGTTTAAGGTTTCAATGTTGAAGTGCCTAGTAGCATTAATCTTGGGAAATAATTTGGGTGCAGCTAGTTATCTGATCTGACACACTTCCAGAGGTATTGCAATGTTCTGAAATGAGTAATTTGTGCAGCTCTCTAGTATAACATCATCGTTTTATTTATATAAAAGTCTGTTTTTTTTTCCTTAATGATTTATATGCTGTTAGTTTAGATGGATTACAATGTTCTTTTTCCAAACTTTCTCTTTTCATCTTCTTGACATAGTGCCGGTGTTGGCCATGAAGTAGTTTTGTCTCAGAACTTTTTTGTTTGCAAGTGGGTTAGTGACATTTAGTACAGGTGTTTGATTTATCTGGGTTAGCTCTTCGTTAGTATGCCTTCAGAAGATTCAGGTGAAAAGTAATGGGTTGTGATCACTGAGTTAGAAAGATGTTTTAGTGACTAGACATGCTTTGCAATGTTAGTTACCAGAACATCTAAGATAGTATTTTGTACACCATTGATTTGCCGTATTGTTCCTTCCTGAATTAATTATGTCAAACTAATCAACTAAGCATTGTACTGAGACAAACATTTAGCTGACCATTTTAGTCCAAATTAGTTTCAGCATAACTGCAATTAGCTTGAATTGCCTAGCAAGCCCTGCCAGTTGTGTAAGGATGTATTTTAAAATACATTAATGTACTTGAGGGGAATACTGATTGGTGTGAGTAATATTTTTGTTAGATTACTGAACATAGTCTGGATAAGAATTAAACTTGGATCAGTGACAACCTCTGTGTTAGGTTTAACAATAAGGCATAGCGAGAGGTTGGAAGATTTTTCTACTAGTATATTAACACCTTCACAGTGTCTAGATCCTGGTCTATTATCTTGAAATAGATGAAAGTTTTTAATTTAGTATATGGAATCTACAAGACATCCTTGATAAATTATTCTGAAATACACAAGACTTTTGGATGGTCTTGGGAAAGCTGTGTCTTTAACTGTGCCCATTTGCTATCTGAGCTATGAGCCTTATGTCTGACTACTGAAAACAGTGTTTCTGAACATAGAAACTGGTGAGGTACCTGGACCTTCAGAAACTGGGGAGAAGCTGGAACTGGAATAAGTTGTATCTCACCTGCCAGTACTAACCCTTATGTAACAGAAACCAGAATTCATTTTGGACTGTTTAATATTGTTAATATTCACATCTTTTGAAAGACCTCCTTACAGACCTGGCAGGGCTTCCTAAGCACCATAAGCTAATTGCAGTTGTGGTGACTCTAACTTGGACTGAAATTGTCAACTAAATGTTTGCCTCAATACAATACTTTCAACAGATATGCAAAGGTTATTGCATGTCAGTTGTTGAAGTAGAACATTATTCTTTGTAGGCTTGTCAGCATGTACAGATCTGTATTCTGAACTGCAATATGTACATTGTTTTCATAAGTGCAATTTAGTGAGTAATGCTGTAAGTAGGAATGATATGCATGTTAGTGAAAATTAAAGTAAATCTCTAACACTAAGTAATTTAATTAATCTAAGCAGGCATATGTGTTCACCTGTAATTTAATATATAAGTTGTACATATAGGTTAATGTATAGTGGGAATAAGTATAAGGTAGCTGCAAAGCAGCTAGTAAAACAATGGTAGCTACTGTGTGATGTATGACTTTAAAAGGGTATTTTAACAAAACTTCCTGGGGTGGGAGAGTGAGGGGAGCAAAGGGGGCTGCTAATGAGATTAGCACAAACCAGTCATTGCACACAAATGTACATAATAAAAGAATTATTAAAGACTGGCATTCATTCAAAGTTCATGTGATTCACTTTTCCTTTAATCTTAACTATCTTAAAGAAATACTAACCCATGACACATATAACTATTATATATACCATTAACTACTTATTACACCATAAAGACATGTTCAAACCGTAATGCAAAAATGATAATAAACTATATTCCCATATATTCATCGCGTAGTCATCCCCTTTGGAAAAAAAAAAGCACCCGCGAACTACCACATAGGTGGTAGTCTCTAAAATACAGAAAATGTAATAAGGGATCTGGGGACCCAAGTAGATAGTAATCTCTCCTTTGATAATCATATTGCCAAGGTGGTTAGAAAATCCTTCTATGTGGCCCACCTAATCACAAAAGGGTTCGCATCTAGAACAAAAGAGGTTATTGTGCCTCTCTACTCATCACTCATTAGACCCATCATAGAATACAACGCCCCATTTGGGTTGTACCTTACAAGACACCTACAACAGCTGGAAAGACTACAAAAGTACCTCACCAAGAGGATTACTGGCCTCAAACAGATGCCCTATGCAGTCCGACTCAAGAAACTCCAGCTGTACTTGGTTGCATACCGCTTACTCAGAGGTGATCTCTGCCTGACATACAAGGCCATGTCCAACCCAGAATTGAAAGACATGCTCCACCTAAAATAACTAAATCCCGAAGAGCCACATGCTCCAGAGATATAAACCTCACCACAACGATAAATAGGACATGCTGGAGGGATAGATTCCTGGCCCAGAGACTCCCCATGCTTTGGAACAGGATTCAAATATACATCAGGCAGAGCCCCTCACTAACACTCTTCAAAAGAAACCTTGACAGGCGTATGGGAAACAAAAAATTTACCCTGTGGATCAATGCAGTGGCTCTGCTGGACAGTGGCACAGGGAACTAATGGCTCTGCTGGACAGAGGCACAGGGAACTAATCTAAGGGGGGTGGTGAAAGCCAACAAATTCTGTCTAGGCTTATAAATGGATAACCTAGTACTTACCTATGAACCTATATCTATATATTTATCTATATCTATATCTCTCCCTCTCCCTCTCTTTCTCTCTCTCTCTCTCTCTCTATATATATATATATATATATATATATATATATATATATATATGGGTTCCTATCAGATCACCGAAAGCCCATTTCACGGAAACTCATTTCACCTAGACCAAATCGCTGAAAACTCATTTCACCGAAAATAGTACAGGCAGTGTATATGCCCTTTTTCCCAGTGTAGTGCGACCGTGGAGTTAGAATATATATGCAGGGGGGTGTGGGGGGCGCAGCCCTCAATGATGTTATAAATTACTAATTACTAACTTATCTAGCTAATAGGAACTGGACAGTATAAAACTAAGCTAGGTGGGGGGGCTACATCCCCCACATACCTTTACTTATATAGTCTAACTCCAGGGTCACACTACAGTGGGGAAAAGGGCATATACACTGCCTGTACTATATTCGGTGGAATGAGTTTTTGGCGAAATTAGTTTTCGGCGAAATTAATTTTCAGCGATTTGGTTTTGGACTCATAGGAACCTATAATATATGTATCTGTGTGTGTGTTGCATGTTTTGTCAACTGTTGCTCTGGTTGGCATCCAGAAGAGTAGGGTTGTTTGTGAGAATGATCGGTTTATCAGACAAACATTTCGTTAGATGTTTGCTTTGCTGAATGAAGTAAGTGGGATGTAAACTAGGTGTGTACATTGATGAGAATGTGTGTGGGTTAGTATTAGAGTAATAGTTAAGTAAGGGGATAGATTAATTGTGTATATATGTGTGTGTGTGTGTGTGTGTGTGTGTGTGTGTGTGTGTGTGTGTGTGTGTGTGTGTGTATGATTGTGAGTATTTAGGATTAGGGCTAGGGATAGGTTAGGGGACAGATTCGATGTGTGTGTGTGTGTGTGTGTGTGTGTGTGTGTGTGTGTGTGTGTGTGTGTGTGTATACATGGAGACTGTTTGAGCAGTCTTGTGTAGTGATAGTGTAGAGGCCTCCTGTCCAGCTTAGTAATGCTTGCTAACCCTAACCCTGCTCATAACCCTAACATGTATCTTAAAAGCTGGAACAGGGCACAGTTTTGAGCTTTTTACTGGTTAACTGGGTAATTTGTTTAAATCAATTTGCTCGTTTTCTATTGTTTTATATATGTAAAAAAAATTGCACCTTATTCGTCTGCGTTTACTGTATTTGTGTTTCTTCTTACTTTATTACTTTATTTTGCTTTTGCTGCCTGTTCTTAAATGTACTTAATTGCATTTATTCTACTGCATTTATTACTGCTTGTTAGTAGCCTGATTAAATTGTAACTGTTATTCTAAGCTTTTGGTTTACGCACTTGGACCTCAGACCAGTTATTTTACATTAAGAAGGTTTGTGATCTGTACTGTTGTGGCAGGACAGGTAGCTTACATCCTTCTAAGTTGGGAGTTGCTGACTGAAGGATTAGTGTGTTATTCTAAAAGTGTATCAGTTCTGGTTTAAGCACTTGGGCTTTGGGCCAGTTATTTTACATTAAGGAGGTGTGGTCTGCATTCTTGTAGGAGGAGAGGGTAGATTCTGTTCTTCTGAGCTGAGAGTTTCTGGTTAGAGGCTTGTTGTGCCTACTTATATGAACTGTTTCTTTCTGAAATTGGTAACCCTTGTTTTCTGTAGCATAGACTAGATTCAGGCCTGCTGAATCTAGCTTTGTTTGTATAACTTGAGCCCTAATCCAGGGCATCTTTTTTTGGATAAGGTACCCCTGCACCCTAGTGACAGGAGTGTGCAGTTAGAACTTGTCTGATCGAAGACTGCTGGAACGGGGCTCATGTTTTAGCTCTTATTGGTTAATTGGTTAATTTGTTTAAATCAGTTTGCTCATTTGCTGCTGCTATTAAAAAAAAATACACTTTATGCATCGCCATTTTGTTAGGGTTAAACTATTCCCGGCGCCATAAAATCTGCTTTTCAAATTTTCCCTTAGAACTAGTCAGTTTTTTAGTTTTAGCACTCAAATCTGTTTCTGTGAACTCAGCACTTGTTCATAACTTGTTGTAAGCACTAAATAAGCTACTAATTACTACAGCACTCAACTTTCCTCACTTATCTAGAGGAAAAGACCTACCTATCAACCTATCTTCATTAGTACTCATCAAGAAAAATCTTGATGAGTGGATGGGAAAGAGGAAATACACACTGGGGATCACTTCTGTGTTTCTGCTCGACAGTGGCACAGGAAAATAACTTTCTTGGGTGGCATAAGCCAGGGAACCTTGTTGGCTAGGCTTACGTAGGCCCTTGTGCCGATAGCCTAGTACCGACATATGAACGTATAAAACAGTTTTTAGTACTTAATAAATAAGCACCTATCTCTCCGTGGTTGAGTGATGTTAAATACATGCAGATAGGTGTGTGCATGAATGGGCGTGCCTTCTTTGAAGGTTGCACATCGGGCTGGCAACTCGGCACCGTAAAAATCCACTGCCAATCATTAGTGGACGGGAGGTCCGCTGTGGCAACCCCTAACCGGGAAAAGCCGAAAGACAAGAAGAAAAATAAATAAGCACCTATCCAGGGATGTCTAAGGGTCAGCTCCCTGTGTTTTCTCCTGTCTACCTGATGAATCTAGGAATCTTGGGGCAATGCAGCAATTGCCTCATGTACACAGACAACTCTCTCCTCCTACCATCCAACACTACAACCTCTGAGAGATGCACTTATATAGCCAAACTGGAAGCAAAGCTCTCTTCATCCAAGACTGGACTAGACAGTCAAGAGGAGAAGGTAAACACTTGCACCGCACAACACTCATCACATAGTCCCTCAAAACCTACACCACCAAAACACACACATAGAAACACAAAAAACACACCTACATTCGTGGAGGCTCTGGCTCTCAATAAAAATCTTCCCAAACA
Source organism: Protopterus annectens (assembly GCF_019279795.1). Classification (NCBI taxonomy): domain Eukaryota; kingdom Metazoa; phylum Chordata; order Ceratodontiformes; family Protopteridae; genus Protopterus; species Protopterus annectens. Next base: position 1,448,486,243 of record NC_056731.1, on the reverse strand, counting down.
GCAGAGACCTCCAAAGCAGAACAGCACACAACCTCCACCCACCAACACAACCCAAATGACACATTGCCCACAAACTCAGTGTGCCATTCAACCACAGCCCATAAGGCTTAACAAAGTACCCAACACTCTAGTCATAAGTGACTCTATAGTCAGGCACACTGATGTTCCACTCACCAGGCTAAACAAGGAGAAAGTTACTGTCAGTTGCCTGTCAGGTGCCAGGATCCGCCCCATAATGCACGCACTCAGGTCACTTCATAACAAGTACAAATATGACTCTGTCATTGTCCATGTTGATGTGAATGACATGAGATGTACCTCCCTGGGCTACATGAAAAGAGATGTAGAGGAGCTCACTGATCTTGTAACAAAGCTACGTATGACCCTAGCCCTGAGTAGCATCCTGCCATCACCCAGAATGATACCACAGTACAAGGACAAAATGATTGACTTCAACAATTGGCTAAGCTTCTGGTGTCATTCTAAGGGGGTTCAGTATCTGTCTGCCTGGGATGACATGATCGACAGACCACGATGCTTTGCCAGAGATGACCTGCACCTGTCGCCCTTGGGATTCCGGATACTGGCTAAGGCTCTTGCCACCCCTATTGTGCCTTTTTTAGGCAAGGTTCAAATGACAAATTCACCACCGTAACAGAGACAAACAAGCAAAATCTGAGGATAATGCTACTTAATGCTAGAAGTCTAAACCTCAAAATGCACTCACTCGAGGCACTCCTTAAAATGGAGAACATTGACATTTGTGCAGTGTCAGAGACCTGGTTCAAGGCTCCAGACAGCACCCTTGCATTGCCAGGCTATAATTCATACCACACCTTTCGGCCACCTAACCTTGACCAAAACACTAAAGGTGGAGGCATGTCCATATTTATTAAGGATACCCACACCTCCAAGCTAGTTACACAGCTAATGCATCTGAGATTATCCAAATGCAACTAACTCTGGGCAAGACCGCATTCCAAATTGTAGCTTTTTACAGATCCCCCACCATGCCCCAGGATTCCCACTCCTCATTTCTAGATACACTGGAAAATATTAGGGTACATCCCAACACCCTAATAATGGGTGATTTCAACTACCCCACCATTAACTGGGAAAATTACTCATGTACCAACTCTTTTGCTCAACGTTTTCTGGACTTCATAAATTCCAACGCCTTGGATCAACTTATCCACACCCCCACCAGGGGCAGCAATATCTACACCTGATCATTACCAACATGGGTGACCGGCGATCCACACCAGAGGTCAATTCCTCATTGGTCAGATCTGACCACAAGCTAATCACCCTAGACATCCACATCCCCCCCATTAGGGAAATTACCGTAAAAAATTTCTCCAAAGCCAACTTCACACTTCTGAAGACAGAAGTGGCAAACTTCATGACACCTATGCAGATGGACAATAGAGGTACGACTGCTGAATCCTACACAATTGCACTTTATAAGCACTTACACGAGTGCATGGATCATGCTATCCCTAACAGAACTAAGATGCTATCTCCCAAAAAAATGAAGCCAATCTGGTGGTCCTCTGCTATAAACAAACTCTACATCAGAAGAAAGAAACTGTTGCAAAAAAAGAGTAAAATCCCATGATTGCAGGAACTCCCTGGCCAGCCTCAGTAAGAACCTGAGATCCCTCATAAAATCCTCCAAAGCTAGTTATGAAAACAAAATTACCACTGATTCTAAAGACAACCACAAAGCATTCTATAGCTATGTCAAGAATCTCAATGGCAACACTCAGATCTGCTCAGAGTTACAGCACAATGGCACTAAATATACAGAACCAACTGATATTGCCAACATCCTGGCAGATAGGTTCAGTGCTAACTTTACTCCCCTCTCACCACTAAAAGGCCCATCTCTATACTGGAAGAATGGAAAGTTCCTGTAATCACAGCTGCACAGGTAAAAACCACACTCTCCAAAGCCAAGAACACAGCATCCATGGGACCTGACAACATCCCAGGCTGCGTTCTACATGAACTACAGAGTAAACTGGCAAACCACCTAAGTACCATGTTCAATCATAGCCTCACCTCAGGCTTTGTGCCCACTGAATGGCACACAGTGATGGTTATCCCACTCCACAAAGGGGGAGCCACCACGGATCCCAAGAACTACCACCCCATTAGCCTGACGAGCCTGGTCTGCAAGGCCATGGAATGAATCATCATGGAACTTATAAACAAAGACATTGGTAATCTCCAAACTCTGGAGCCCACCCAGTTCGGGTTTGTAAAAGGCAGATCATGTCTCCTAAACCTGATATACTTCTTTGAAGCAGTCACCAAAGCTGTAGACAAGGGTAAGGTGGTTCACGTAGCCTATCTAGAGCTTGCCAAGGCTTTCGGCACTATCCCTCACTCTGAAATTATAGATAAACTCACTAAACTAGGTATAAATCCCTATGTCACAAGATGAGTTGCCAAATGGCTCACTGACAGAACCCACACTGTGAAAGTAGCAGACTCCAAATCCAACTTCAGACCAGTGACAAGTGGAGTACCACAGGGTTCAGTCCTGGGTCCTCTCCTGTTTGGTATCTACTTCTCTGAAGTACAGGCTAACACAGAAGGTCTTTGGCTAATGAAGTTTGCAGATGATTGCAAACTAGGAACAATAAGCAAAACCCCTAATGATGTGGACATCCTACAAAAGGGCCTCACTGAGACAGATACCTGGTGTCAAAGTCATGCTCTCAAGCTCAGTGCCAAAAGGTACATTGTCATCCCCTTTGGTAAAAACTCTGCATCTAATTTATTAAAATTAACTGTCTGTTAAAATAACTGGAATATAAATTGGACCCCTCTTCAGTGCATCCATCGCTACCAATTATAGATGGTCTAGGAGAGGAAGGGAAAAAAGACTTAACACAAGTAGTCTGTGTCCCTGCCAAACATTTTTTTCAGAACTTAATAATGAACCAGTCAAAGTGAGACGTTTTAGTGCTGAGACCGAATGTAGTACAACTGTAAAAAGCAAAAGGCCAATCAAAAAACCTTGAGGAACTTCATACCCCTGTCTTATAGGAGTATAGAACAAATTACCATTCAAAAAAGAGCAGGGTTTCCTTGCTTATTTTTTTTAAATTGGGGTCTGACTTGACACTGTAGAAGCAACGTTTTGGGGCCTTTGCTAAAAGGGAGGTTTAATGGAAAGCAAACTGGGGAGTGATCACTGAGGTTGAGGAAAGATGATGATGCCCATTACTTCTGAGGATTATCAGTAATGATTAAATCAAGTAGAATGGTTGTTTGTTTGAAGATTAGGACAGGTGCATTGTTATACCAGTTGCGTGAGGCTGAAGTTGTTAAGGTATGTAAGACATTATTTTGTTTAGGGTTAAATAGGTTTAAGTTGAAGTTACAGACTAGAAAGAGATTGGTTATGTCTTTTTGTGGCAGTGAATATGTTATGTAAAACAGTATTGAGTTTGTCTAAGGAGGTGGGAGTGGGGGTATGTTATTGCATGGGGAAGAGAATGTTTACATCTGGCATATATTTGTTTTATTTTCTAGTTTGTGAGACTAACTGACAGTGCATTAGTTTGGGTGATCAACTGTAGTTTCAAAGAAATTTATATAGGAAGGTCCTTTAGAAATATCCTTTGTCTGCTATCAAGGAATTTTTCAGCCAAGATTTTGTAATAATGAGAAGGTCTAGGTCATAGTTTCATAGTTTCATAGTATAGTACTAGGCTATCTGCCCTGGGGCATTTGTAAGCCTAGCCATAGTGATGTGGCTTTTGCCACCCCATGAAATGGTACAAAAATGTACAGAATAAATCTAGAATACTGTGCCTCTGTCTAGTAGTGACACAATGAAGGTCCACTTATATAATAGAATTAGTTTACTGTGCCCCTGTCTAGCAGTGACACAGATGTGACCCCTGGGGTAAACTTACGATCTCCCATCCACTCATCAAGATTTCTCTTGAAGAGAGTCAGTGAGGGGCTCTGCCTAATACGAACTGGGATCCTGTTCCAAAGCATGGAAGCCTCTGGGTTATGAATCTATCCCTCCAGCATGTCCTATTCATACTTGTGCCGAGGTTTAAGTCTTTAGGTCTCGTGGTCCTGATGGATTTGGATTTTTTGAGGTGGAGCATGTCCATCAGATCCTGATTGGACATGGCCTTGTACGTCAGGCAGAGATCACCCCTGAGCAGGCGGTATGCTACTGAATAGAGCTGAAGTTTCTTTAGTCTGGCAGAATAAGACATACGTTGAAGACCCTTGATCCTTTTGGTGAGGTACTTTTGTGGTCTCTCCAGCTGTTGCAAGTGCCGGGTGAGGTACATACCAAATGGGGCATTGTACTCAATCATGGGTCTGATGAGGGAGGAATATAGGGGTACAATGACATCCTTGGATCTGGATGTGAATCCCTTCATGATGAGGTGTGCAAGGTAGAATGTTTTTCTAACCACTTTGGCAACGTGGGTGTCAAATGAGAGGTCGCTGTCTACTTGGGTCCCTAGGTCTCTGATTACTTTTTCCGTACTCAGTGGGTTGCTGTCTATGTGATAATTTGTGGGTACTTTGTTTTTCCAAAAGGGATGACTATACATTTTTGGCATTTAGTTTAAGGCCGTGACTATGGCACCAGTTGTCCGTTCAGTGAGGCCTTTTGTAGGATGTGTGTGTCTGCTGGTGTATCGACTATGGCGCCTAGTTTGCAGTCATCTGTGAACTTTGTCAGCCACAGCCCTCCCATGTTTGCTTTAACATCTGAGAAATAAATGCCGAACAAGAATGGTCCCAGGACAGATCCCTGTGGGACACCACTTGTGACTGGCTTTGAGTCTGACATTGCTCCAGCGATTTTAACTTTATGGGTTCTGTCCTTTAGCCAGTTTGCAACCCATCTAGTGACATAAGGGTTTACTTTTAAGCTGTTTAGCTTATCTATGATGCCTGAGTGGGGTATTGTGTCGAAGGCCTTAGCCAAGTCCAGGTATGCTGTATGGACTGCTTTGCCCTCATCAATGGCTCTAGTGACTGTTTCGAAAAAGTCAACCAGGTTTAAAAGGCAGGATCTGCCCTTTACAAAGCCAAACTGGGTGGGGTCAAGTGTCTGTAGGTCCCCTATGTCTCTGTTTATGAGTTCCATAATGATTCTTTCCATAGCTTTGCAGACCAGGCTAGTTAAGCTTATGGGGTGGTAGTTCCCAGGGTCTGTAGAGGCACCCCCCCTTGTGGAGTGGGACCACTGTTGCTGTACGCCAGTGTTCAGGTACATATCCCGAAGTAAGGCTAAGGTTAAATAGCATTTTTATGTGTGGGTTTAGCTCCTCTTGGAGTTCACGTAACACGCACCCCGGGATACCGTCAGGTCCCATTGATGCTGTATTTTTTGCTTTGTTTAGGGCGGTTCTCACTTGGACATCTGAGATGACAGGGAGATTACATTCAGCTGGGATAAGTATTTCTTCTTTTGGGGGTGAAGGAGGCGAGAAATTTGCACTGAACCTGTCAGCCAGAATGTTAGCAATATCTGTGGGTTCAGTGTATTTTTTGTTGTTGTGAACCAACTCTGAGCATATCTGAGGGTTTCCGCCCAGGTTTCTAACATAGCTGAAGAAGGCTTTGTGGTTATCTTTAGTGTCCTTAGCGATTTTTCTCTCAAAGTTTGCCTTGGATGTTTTTATGAGAGAACGTAGTTTTCTGCTAATGTTGATCAGAGATGTCTTCCCTTCATGGGATTTCACTCTGACGTGCAGTAACTTCCTTCTTTTGTTATACAATTTGTTTATGGCTGAAGTCCACCAGACAGGACGCTTACATTTGGTGGAGAGGGACTTGGATTTGTTTGGGATTGCATGATCCATGCATTCTTGGAGATGTCCATAGAAAGCATTTGTGAAGGATTCGGCATTGTGGGATGTGGTATCCACTGGCACAGTGGGCTTAAAGGATACCATCTCAGTCTTAAGAAGAGTGAAGTCTGCTTTTGAGAAGTTTTTCACTGTGGTCTTTTGTGCTGGGGGTGGAGGTGGGATATGTATATCCAGGGTGATTAGTTTGTGGTCAGATCTCACTAGTGAGGGGTATACTTCCGGTTGTATCATGCCTTGGACCAGTTGGTTGACATCCCCACAAGAGGTGAAAATATCTTGGAATTGGTATTAACAAACATGAGGAACCACTGCAGCATCCCTACAGTGTCATCATCCCTGGTAAGATCCGACCACAACATAGTCACTTTTGAAGTCACCATCTTCCCCAAACCTCCCCCAACCCCAAGCTAGGGTCAAACAAAAAAACTTCTCCAAAGCTGATTACAACCTTCTGAGGGAAGCTAAAAACAGCTTCACAGCCCCCTCTTCCTCCACAGGAACTGGCACATATGTCCAAACCTACACAAAAGTACTATATGAGCATTTATATAGCTGCATGGAATCAGGAATACCAGACAGGATGAAATCCTCCTCCTCAAGGAAGAGTAAACCTGTTTGGTGGACATCTACAATAAATAAACCTAAATGGAAAAAATTGCTGTCCAGGACCAAGAAGGAGCAAGTGCCTAACTGGAAGCAATCTCTCCTTAGCTGGAACAAGCAAATAAGAGCACTAGTGAAATCCTCCAAAGCTAACTTCGAGTCCATACTGGTCACTTCTACTAAAGACAATCACAAGGGGCTTCACATATGTCTGCAATCTCAAGGGAAGCACCCAGATCTGCTCAGAACAAGGACACCACATACACAAATGCTGTAGATATACCCAACCTGCTGGCAGACAGGTTCAGTGAAAACTTCATTCCTATGTCTCCCCCATCAGTAAAACAATACATCCCCAGTACCTGCCCCCCTTCCCCTTATCTCTTGGGAGCAAGTCATCACTGCCCTCTCAAAGGCAAAAAATACAGCCTCCATGGGACCTGATAACACCCCAGGCTGCATCCTATAGGAACTTGCAGCACCATTAGGCACCCTATTAAACCAAAGCCTGAGTACTGTCTTCATCCCAGCCAAGTGGAGGACAGCTACTGTCATCCCTTGGCACAAAGTGGAGTTTCCACTGATCCAGGAAATTATAGACCCATCAGTCTAACTAGCCTGAGCTGCAAGGCCATGGAGAAGATTATCATGTACCTCATTAACAAGGACATTGGCAACTTCTAGACTCTTGATCCCACACAGTTTGATTTTGTTAAGTGAAGGTCATGCCTGTTAAATTTGGTCGACTTCTTTGAGACAGTCACTAAGGCCATAGACTAGGGGAAGACAGTGGACACCACCTACCTTGACCTGGCCAAAGCCTTCAATACTATTCTCCACTCAGGTATAATAGATAAACTCTCTCAACTAGGCATCAATCCATATGTTACCAGATGGGTAGTAAACTGGCTCACTGATAGAACCCACCTAGTCAAAACAGGGGAAGCCACCTCAAGTAGTAGACCCATAACAAGTGGTGTACACCAGGGATTGGTCTTGGGGCCTTTGCTGTTTGAGATATACTTTTTGAAGGTGCAGGCCAAATCTAGTGGGCTATGGCTGACCATGTTTGCAGATGACTGCAAGCTGGGTGCTGTCATCAATTCCCCTAGTGATGTGGACATCCTCCAAGAGTCTCAACCAAACAAATGACTGGTGCCAAAAACATGGCCTTAAACTGAATGCCAAAAAATGCATCATCATCCCTTTTGGGGAGAGTGATGCCCCACAAATTTTCACAATGATAATAAGGTCCTAAGCATGCAATCAGTTGTGAGGAACTTGGGCACCCAGGTTGATAACAAATTGACTTTTGGCCACTATATTGCCTCTGTTGTATGGATAGCTTTCTACATGGTCCATCTCATTAATAAGGGTATCTCATCCAGGGACAAGGTGGTCATAACATCCCTACATTCTTTGCTTATACAACCCATTATTGAGTACAATGCCCCTTCAGCATGTACCTCACAAAGCACATGCAGCAGCTGGAGAGACCATAGAGGTTCCTCACCCAAATTATCCAGGGCCTCATACATCTACCCTACACAGATATGCTAAAAGCCCTGTCCTCCTACTCAGTTTCCTACAGACTTTTCAGAGGTGACCTCTGTCTGGCATACAAGCACTCTCAGAACCTGCCCTGATGGGACTGCTGCATATCCACAAGTCAAGCTCCACTCGAGTAACCCACAAGTGCAACCTCAACCTGGTCTGTGACATCAATAGGACTTGTTGGTGGGACAGATTTGTGTCCCAGAGACTCCCATTTTTGTGGAGTAGACTCCCTCTCCAGGTAAAGTAGAGTACCTCATTAACCCTTTTTAAGCGCAACCTGAATAGCTGGATGGGGAATAGAAAATACACCCCTGGGATTCCACCTGTATCCCTGCTGGACAGTGGCATAGGGTACTGACTTGTTGGAACATGGGCAAAATTCTTGGCTAGGCTTGTAAGGGCCTCAGAGCCAGTAGTTTAGCAACCCTATGATCCTATGAACATGAATTCATTTGTAAAGTCTATTTTGTTTCTTATGCTTTGCACACTTATTAGATAGCAGATAAAGCGAGCTGGACTGGGGTTAGGTTTGCGACTTCTCTGAGTTATTTTATGATAAGAGGTGTCACTTTGTGCAGTGTTTTGGTGAAGTTTAGTGGTCTATGAAGTGATTAAAGGGTATGTGGACTGAAAAGAATCAAAAAATGAGGGTGTATTGCAAAATGAGTTAGAAGGGGTAGGTGAGTTATGAGGTATGTTTTTAAGATCTTTTTCTCTGCCCTACTTCACTTTGATATATATACCAGGAAGCTTGCTCAGTTCAGTGCTCCTTATTGCTGTGCTACTCCGAAGGCAAGATGACTACAGAGAAGGAGGAGAAGACTATAAAGCCTTTTCCCATCTGGGTTCCTTCTGATTCATCACACTACATGGACTTCATCAGCTTCCTAGGCTCAGGTCTGTAGTGTTACAGCCTTTGGTGAGAGCAAAGGCTTCCACATGACAGCTACCTGTGCTTAGGTCTTAGAGTACTTGATTTTGACTGGCCAGTTTCTGAGTGGATTTTAACTGCATTTTGATTGGCTGGCATCTACAGGCTTTAAATACCAGGAGGCTTGCTCAGTTCAGTGCTCTTTAGTGTTTGGCTATTCTGAAGACAAGAGGACTACAGAGAAGCACGATAAGAGCACAAAGCTTTTTCTCCAACTGGGTTCCTGCTGATTCATCACACTACAAGGACTTCATTGGCTTCCTAGGACTGGTCTGCAGCATTACAGCCTTTAGTGAAAGCAGAAGCTTCTGTGTGACAGCTACCTAAGCCTGGATTCTTGTGAGGGATTGGAGATTGCTTGATTTTGATTGTCCAGTTTCTGAGGCGGTGCTGGCTGCATTTTGATTGGCCAGTGTTCATCCTATTGGGTATTGAGTCTACAAGAAGTAAGGGAACCATGCATCTTTGTTCTATATGATATAAATGTCAGTGCCTTCTTTTTCATAACCTTGTTGTACTACTGTGAATGAATGTTATACTGCCTTACTTTATACAGAAAAAATCATTGTCTCTTAGTAACTTATTAGAAAATGGGCAAACTGTACATCAGCACCCTGACTGGAGAATGAACTTTCTCCAGCAGGGTATAAAGTAGAAGTAATGTCCACTGAAAAAACAAGTCCACTTCTTCATAGCAGCATATCAAGCTGCTGTTGAGCTTGGACAGAAAAAAACTAACAGCCACCATTATTTTACACTCACTAGGTAGCGCATTTGCTGTTTAGTGAGTGTAAAATGTAAAAAAAAAAAAAAAGAAAATTAAAAAAAGTGTGTGTGTGTTAAGTGTACGCGTGCATGTGAGTGAAAGTGAGATCGAGCCATTATTTTACACTTGCTAAGCAACTATTTTGCTGTTTAGCCAGTGTAAAAAAAAATAAACAGAAAAAAGTGTATATGTATATATATGTATGAATGTGTTTATGTTTCTGTGTTTGTGAGTAAATGGGTGCATGAAAGCAAAACAGACTGTGTATGTGTGTATGAGAAAGAGTGAACAGTGAAATCAATCAAGCCATTATTTTTACACTCGTTAAGCAGTGCCTTTGCTGTTTAGCGAGTGTAAAATAAAAAAGAAAAGAAACTTAAAATAAAGTGTATGTGTATATGTCTGTGAGTGACAGTGTATGCATGTAATAAAGCAGAAGAGACTGTGTGTGTGTGTGTGTGTGTGTATAAGAGAGAGTGAAGAGTGAGAGTAATCCCTGGCAGCAGCAAACAGGTTTGCATACCTCTTGACAAACCTCTCAACTGTACAGATATTTGCAGAATATCCAGATTTGTGCCTCATATTTTTGGTCTGTTTCTCATAAATTATGTTTTCTGGCAAATCATTGGTAAATCATTGAGGGCTGAAGTTAGAAAATAATGACAGATATTTGAGTTTCAGACTTCATACCTTTCGGAAAATGAATGCTAACGCAAAACCTTTCTATCAGCTTTCTATGTTTGTAAAAGCAATATTTTAAAAATATCCCTATTTTAGGCCTTTGTTCCCCCATTATTTATGGCTTTGTATAGATTTCTTGCTCTAAGAGGTTGAGAGGTATGCCTCCGACCTCTTACCTCAACATATGTTTTTATATATTTTTAATGTAAAATGCTTTCTCCAACACCATTAACATATACTACAGCAAGTTAGAAGCATTAGGTAGAGATGCTATTTTACATCAAAAATATATATAAAAAAATAATATAGTACTTAAAAAAAATAAGTAAGTAAAACACAACAATTTTACAAAGAGCCCGATCTCAAAGCAAAATAATGTCCTCCAGGGTGTGTTAATGTGTAATTACTGCCCTTTCGGGGGTGTAGACGCCGTCAACCTGCAGCATCTGGCCTCATAACACCCCTGGGTGGGTGTTAATTACACAATAATACATACCCTGTCAGACATTATAGCTTGCTTAACTGCCCTTCTTGTGAACACATTGCTGAAATTAATGCTTTTGTTCTGCTGTTGCTTTGTTGGGTTTAAATAGCATTGCACCTTTGCTCCTTGTTGGTATTGTACTGCTGTTCACTTTTGATTTGCTGACTATATTGGTTGTTGTTAATACTGCAAAATTCAGCCTTGTTGCTTTGGTACTGTTACTACCATCTTTGTTTAAGATAATACTGCAATATTGTCTTTTACTCATACTAGGTATATTAAAACAAATTTACTTCATTTGGGGACTACTTTCTCAGATCATAACAAATTTATTAAGTACAGCACATATACACATACAGCACAGAGCACTTCCATTAAATGAACTTATGCTGGTGTTATTAAAAGAACACTACCTAAGCCTCCCAAGCAAAAGACAAAACCCTCAGAAATTAGTTCACACAGCAGCACACCCACCTTCACCCTTTACACCCACACCTAGGATACATACCTCTAAGGGTCACAAGGGAGTAGACTCCAATCCCATATCGCCCCTCCCACCAACACTGCATCAAACCATGGTAATGTTTTAGCAATAGGTTGCTCTCCTGTAAGACATCTACCCTCACCAGGCTGGATAAGAATAGAATGACAAGTTAGCTGTCTTTCTGGAGTCAAGATCCAGTATGTAACAAGGGCTCTTAGATCTCTCCATCCTGGCAAATGTGATTATGAACTGATAGTGGTCCATGTGGGAGTGAACATCTTTAGACACTCTACCAAAGGGACATGACTGAGCTTGCTATGCATGTGTCTGAGGCAGGAAAACTGGTCTTGAGTGGTATTTTGTCAACACCCAGAATGATGCCAAAATTCAAAGATAAGCTAATTAGCTTTGATTATTGGATATGTAGTTGGTATCATTCTAGGAGGATTTGGTATGTCAGCTTGGGATGAGATGGCTGACAAGTCTTCCTGTTTGCCAAGGACAGCATTCACCTCTTTTACCAAAGCTTTTGCATTGTGGCTAAACCTTTCCTGTCTAACATGTGACATAGCATTGCAGTGTTTCTGCATTCTCTGTTGGAGGCATGTAGTTTATATGCATGCATTTTATAGATGTACCTGTAAGAGTACCTTCTGAAATTCCATGAACTGTAATTGTGATTGTTAGAATAGTAGAATGACAAGTGCAAATATGGGCAATATACGCTAAATGTGACGTTGAAGCGGCATGGTGTATTTGTCCTTTTCTGACGTGCACTGATCTTGCAGTTATTTGAGTTAAGCTTCATGGATATAACTATTAAGGGATAGCAAAGCTGTATGCAAATGCAATTTAATTGTGTAAATGCAACTTTTGAAGTTAACTGTTTTTTTCTTCAGTTAGGTTATTTATTATGCATCCAGGACAAGCACTTTATGGTCTTAAATTTGAGCTAGGGATCCCACCTGTAATCCTCCTGTTCAATCATGTGGTAATAGTCTTGCTTTTGTACCTATATATAGGCCACCACTTCTATTATGTATAGTACAAAGCAGTATCAGCCATCTGTATAACACTATGTACTATCCATTGCTATTTTTGTTGCCCACATCTATACAAGGTGACCAACCTTCAGCAGTACACTGCACTTTCAACAAGTAGGTTCAAACAGTAATACCATCACCGATGTTTGCTACAGCTTATCCGTAACTATAAGCACAGATTTCTCTTCTACTCTTCCCAGTGGCTACATCACTGCCAAATGTATCCAAAAATGTATTTTTTGCCTGTGCTGGAAATAAGACAAAAATACCTCCTTTACTATGGCTACACTGCACACACTGTGCATAGCTTACTAACATTATATACCACTGTCACTAGGTTACACTCTTTGTCACTGCTATTGTTGCATCTGCCTACATACAGCTCTATTAGTGTGGCAGCAATTATCAATGAGATGCTAATATGGTATACTATCCAGGTAAACTGCTTGGCAAAAGTCAGTCCTCTGCCAGATGTGGTCATCATGGATATCATGGGTATCATGGATTCTTTGTGATGATTGATTTGGACTTTATTATTCTATCTTTGTTGCATATGAGAGACAAATGAATAAATACAATGCTTTGTGTTGACAAATACAACCGTCAAGGTCACAGAGCTACCGTGATGCTTTCAGTGGGACATTCTATTGTGTCCAGCATGGATTCCTATATGCTGAGGGAAAATCATTTATTTGGAAAAGTGAACTAATTAAAAATAAAGCAAGTAGCTCTTTTTTTCTTTGAAGGGCAAGCTCCCATTGGGCTTATCTCCACTTGTATTTTCAGAAAATATAATCAAGCCTGAAAGCACTGTACCTCAGGGCAAAGGCATAAGCCTGACTGCAGTGGTCTCATCTGGTGTATATGTATATCTTGAATTTTTTTTATTTGACTACTTAGCCAACACATAACAAGTAGGATGCCACTCTGCTGTCACTGCAGACTCGAAAACCTATCAATGTCTTGCAACATTATTGAGAGATATTAACTAATATTACACATTTAGCCTTGTGTTATTTAAAGGATATACGTAATGACAAGAGCCAGTGTTTGTGGCTACAGATGCATGACCGATATCCCCCGTATCAACTTTCAGTTTATTTAGGGGCTTATCATCTTAGCATTGATACACAAATCAAAGTGAAGCTCCTTAGTAACACTAATACATTCATCAGAAGTATTAAAATAATGCAGAATTATTTAGAGGAAATGTACTTTGAGTACTGCATCTGAGAAAAAATGTACATGTAGAGCAATGCATCATAATTAATTAAGTTCTCCAACAAAAAAGACATAAATATTCATAAATATGCATAGCTGTTTAAAAGCAAAATTGAACTGTCTGATAAATATCAAAAATAAGTCTTTCATATTTCAAACAGCCCACCAGCAATTTCAAAATGATTCTTAACTATAAGTAATACAAGCATAGCAATAAGATAAATAAACAGGCTTCACAAGTCCAAACCATCTGTTGTTGAAGTGACCCAGAGTCAGTAAGAAGTACTAAACCAATGATATTTGAGGTCACCCAATAAAATTATACACTGCCCAAGCATTTTTAAAGATTATTACAGCGAACAAAGCACTCACACTCTCAGCACAGTCTTACTTTAAGGTAGTAACACAGCGAGTGCAGTAAACATAGTTACTAGCACTAATAGTCTGAAAATGCAAGATGAAATGAAGATTCACATATAGAACTGGAACTGAATCTATGGATAAAATCAAGTAGATTGTTGAAATGTTCCTTTAAACCAGATAGAGATGTGCATACTCCATTTTTTAACATGGTGGGTTATCTCAAGTACCCAGTGAGATTCAAAGTTTTCAGAAAATACTGCACAACTTGGATGCACAGAAAGCTATCAGCTGTGTAATGGTCTAAAACTTCTGATTTGTTTGCTTAAGAAAACTGTGTCATCGAAATATCTCTAAAGCTAATACCTGGCAGTATGCTCAGATCAGCATTGTAACACACTCGCCCTGCCATGTTAAACAGCATTCCAGTCATGCCACCACCCATGTGCTGTAAAAAAATATGTACTATTGTGTCATGCCTATATATTTCAATATTCACTTTTATGCTGTCTAGTAAGGTACACATTTCTAACATTCACAGTGGCATTAACATTCTGCTTGTTTTTACAGCTTGCATTACCTTATAATATGCACTGTGAGTTCATGCAATGTTGAATGTCTTTTAATGATCTTCAGACTGCTTGTGAAATGGATATGCCAAGTAAAAAGTTCATATTTAATGTACAGGATGTTCACAAATCCTAGGGATAATAAGCAGCTATTCATCATATACTTAATGGGACTTTATCAGACACAGATTAACTGATTTTAAAATTGGAAGGTACATTTTAATTAATATATAAACAATAGTAATATATACAACAGTTTTCGGGAAGAATACAATGCTTTTTCTTAGTTTATGAGTTACTGAGTTGCAATTTTGACTGTAGAAAAATACTATTTTATCACATATGCATTGTGTTTTGTTTTCAGAACTGATTATTTTCATCTGTTCCTACATAGTCTATTTTGTGAAGCACTGTAATAAAAGATTTTTAGTTGTTACTTCAATTACTAAAAAGCCACTTTCTGTTTTCACAATTAAATGCAGTGGCTGTGCTAGACATAGAAACAGTTGTTTTCAGACATAATCTGAGGAATGCAATTATACAGATAGTGTAGGCAGTACTTCAGATACTGAGCAATAGCAAAGAATATGCAGGGTCGGTGTTAGCATTTTGGGGGCCCCCAGCAAATGTCAATTTGGGGGCCCCTAGGCACTTCCTGTCTAAGTATCACCCCTGCCACCCCTTCTAAACAACCTTTTAGCTCATGTTGCAAACTTTTAGGTGTAGTATGCACAGACTGACCTGTAGCTATAATACTATTACATTAAAACAGGCCTGTGTACCACAGTATGTTGGCCCATCTCACAAGGGCAAATAAACTGCTTTTTATCTGAAGAAGTCCTGCTAGTGAGCAGGACGAAAAGCGCTTTATTTTAATGTTTATGCTGGTATGTTAATGCTGGTTTGCAGTCCTTTGGGATTTTGTGAGTTACTATTGTTCGATTAAGACCGTTGGTTTACCTGCGACTTTCTTTGCCTTTTTTGCTAGTTTGTCTACCATCTCACAAGGGGACATTTACAGTTACTGGCATTTAGTTGCAACAGTGATACATTACAACTCTATGTACAGGTCTGGACTTAGGTGAAATAGACCTTTAGGCCTACCATTTTGGCAATCTTACCCAACCACACACAGATACACACACACACACACACACACACACACACACACACACACACACACACACACACACACACACGCACGCACGCACGCACGCACGCACACACACACACACACACACACACACACACACACACACTCTCTCTAGTCCTCCCCTATGTTTCCTCTTATTTTGGGCTCCCCAAATCATGCACATTACTTTTTTCTTCCTTTTCTCACATTTTGGTTTACTCTCCAGCTTTGCCAATAAGCTGTAACCTTCTATATGTTCTGAATTACATTTGAAAGTTTTTTTATTTACTTTTTACACAACCTTTTCATCAATGATGGTTTGAATAGAAATCATGATTAAGGCAATTGTGAGGAAAGTGAAAAAAGAATAATGATTACAGTAATGTATTCTGCTTTGTTGCTCCTAGACACTATAGTGCCCCTACACATCTCTCTCAACCTCTTAGTGCAAGAAATCTGGACAAAGCCTGACATTATGGGGAGCAAAAGCCCAAAAATAGGGACACATTTTAAATATTGCTCTTATAAACTCAGAAAGTTGCTAGAAAAAATATGATTAGTGTTAACGTGCATTTTCTGAAAGATATGAAGTCTGAAACTCAAATGCACGTCAGTATTTAGTGACTTTAATCCTTAGCTCATCCCAGTGATTTGTAAAAAAAACGCAATTTTTATGAGGAACAGACCAAAATTATGAGACAAAAATCTGGACATTCTGTGAAAATCTGTACAGCTGAGATGTATGCCCCTACAGAAGCTATAATAACCTTTGTACACCTCTGAGGTCTGCGAGAAAAGTAAAAGAAAACAATGACTGCACTGTCTTAGCCCAAACACAAGCTACAATGACCTTCTGTGCACACCTCTAAAGTTTGACTGTGATGAAAATTAAAGAAGTAATAACTACACAATCTCCACTCCCCCCATATAATCTACAGCAGCTTTCTGTGAACACACACATTGGAGGAGGGTTGGTTTTAGAATGGGAAACCAAAGGTCATTATCAGCTTTATACTAACAGGGTGATATCATAGCCCTGTTCAGGTTAAAGAGTATAATCAGGCAATTAATAATTTTTTTCTCCAACCAGCAACAGCTTTTGTGGGGCCCCCACACAGTCAAGGATCATTAAGGGAGCCCCCTGAATCCATTTATACAATCTGGAGAGTGGAGGACATTAGACTTTTAGAAGATCTAAGTGTCTGAATGTTCTGTGATATATTTTATGCCATACCTTTGAAAATGAAATGTAATGCTCTGCATATTTTTGATGTTTTGCTATTGTGGAGCTTTTTTCACCAGGCCGCCGGTAAAAATGGGTTTCTGACTCAATCGGCAAATGTCAAATAAATAAATAAAATTACTTGTTATCTGCATTTTTTTCTGATGCCCAGCAGAATAATGTACATGCCCTGGCATTATTTGGTGTGTGCACAGAAAAAAATCACTGACATTTTTTTAGACACACACACACAAGCATAAGCAATAGCAATACCAATTTTGTACTTATTTCAGCAAATAGCAATACATTGTACAACATTGGTATTGCCATACCAGATCAGTGACTGACGTTTAGCAGTCATCAAACAGCAGCAGGGGTAAGTCACTTTTATTTACCTCTGAAGAGTAATGCATACCTGTCGCTGTCCCTGATTTCACAGATTTTGTTCATAATTTTGCTCTGTCCATCGTAAAAAGTTTGATTTGCTGACAAATCTTTCAAGATTACAGACAATAAATCCAGATTTTATAGTTCTTATTGGTCAGTGCTAGCAAATCTAAAATACTACTATTCACACCCTCAAAATCTTTCTGTTTTGATAAAAATTCCTTCCAAGTCCATAGCCAAAGCAACTCTGATTGAAGTTGTTCCCTTTGCCAAACTACTCGGTGTAACTATAGACGAACACCTCAAGTTCGACATCCATATTCAGCAAACTATAAAGAAAACCCACCAAAAACTAGGTATGCTATACAAGAACAACCACTTCCTTTCTACTTCTACCAGGCATACTCTGGCCTCCTCTTACCTCCTTCCCTCCCTTCTGTATGGCGCCTCATTACTAACTAACTTATCCTCTTCCATCACTTCCAAACTTGAAAGCTGTTATAACTACATTTCTAAATTTGCCACCAAAGCCAAACATTCCACTCATCACTGTGTTACCCTCCAATCCCTCAACTGGTTAGAACTCACAAATTACCTGGACTTCCACCAGCTCACTACAGCACATGGACTAATATTTAATCCAACCAAATCCCCCACTCTAACTAAGATCCTTCCCCCATACACCCCAAATAGAACTCTCAGATCTGAGTACCAAAACTTACTGCCCACAAACTTAAATGTCCTGCTGGACAACTTCTCCTCTCCTTCTCTATAGGTAAGAAATGGCACTCTCTCCCTTCCACAATAAAGGCAATGTCAAACACAAAAAACTTCAAAACTCAGCTTTACACCTACCTCTACTCCAAATGGAAATGTAACTGCATTCTCCCTACCTAGAACTCTAACAAAAGCCACTGGGAGGGTATCCTCCTGAGTTCCTAAGCACCTTATAACTGGCTATAACCTTCTATAGCTAATTCCCATACGATCCCTCACACTCTGTAAATACTGTAAATAGCTTTTGAATTTTGACTTTATCTGTGTGAATTTGTTAAAATGTATCGGCACGATATATTTCCACTATGGGCAATATTGCTCACACTTTATATTATTTGATATGTATTTGTACTTGTACTTTTATTTTTATTGGACTGCTATCTTTACTGTAAACTGTTTCATGGAGCTTTTTTCCCCAGGGCCTCCACTGAAAATGGGCTGTCTGGGCCCAGTGGACTTCCCAGTAATCAAACTGGAATTAAAGAAATAAATATTTTTGATTCTGAGCCTTTATTCTGCTATTATTTATATAACTGGCTGAATTCTTCAGCAAAGAAATTGAGAGTTTCTGTATCCGGCATTCTGCTAGTGTTTATAAAACTTCCAGACAGAGAAAACCATCCCTGAAAACTGGAAGCATCAGCTCTTCTTAAAATCCAAGGTTTGCACTATGATCAGTTACTCTGGGCTGTTGGTCTGTTTAGTGTTTACCTTGCTCATGTTCATCATTAGCTTTATTGCATTAGGGTAATATCACAGCCCTGTTCAGGATAAAGAGCATAATAAGGAAATTAATACATTTTTTTCCTCTTCATTTTCCCCAACCAGCAACAGCTTTTGTGGGCCCCCACACAGTCAAAGATGATTAAGCCCCCCCCCCCCTCCCATAGCCACAGGTATTGCAGGTATTTAAAAATGGCTATATTGTTAGTTTTAGTAGAAAGAACATCCACCAGTAGGGTTTAACTAAGCTAGGGCCACTATATCAGTGGTAAAATATTTAATGGAATTGTGAAGCCCGTTACTTAATATAACCAGAGATATCTTTGAATTTTAAAGGAGATATAAATGAGTTATTACCCAGCTGGTTTATTAAGTGTACAAGAATGCTGTATTAGCCTTTGTTGGTTTGACAGACATGTTACAAAATATCAAGATAACTTGCTGTGGTTGGGGGCCCCCCAGGAACAGGGTGCCCCCAGCAATCGCAGGATTTGCTGGTGCCTAAAGCCGGCTATGAGAATATGATCATAGGGACAAAGCTAACATGAAACATATAAAGTGAATGCCTTTGACAGACTATACATTGCTGATATCAATGTATGCCCTTTAACCAAGTGTGGCTGTTAGTCTTTCAATTTGCAGCTATCTTGTAAAAAAAAGTGTTTGAGAAACTGTAAACTGCCTCTATATTTTCTTAGACAAATCATTAGTCAATTTACGATGCAGCTAGGTAACCTTAATTGCCAGGAAAGGTCTATCTCAAATTTGTCAGTATCCATGACAACTCAAAAGCTGCTCTTATAATTTGTTAGTTAATTATTATCAGCTCCTCTCTAGCACTGCTAAATGGTTGTCTTGTAGCTACTTATTTTGACAAAAATATACACAAATAATTCTGTACAATAGCGTAAAAAACGAAGTTATGCTGACATGCTTTTGTCAGGTAATATTTTACCTCTGCTTGAACTGTACATCTGACAGAATAGCCATCATTTATTATATACATACTAACCAAATTATTGTTTTTTTCCGCACCATCTCTTCATCTTTTGTTTCTTTTCTACTTGTGATTGCTTCAGGTTGCAGTGCTTTGGCTTTTTCACCATCTCTCTATATTATTAAACGTAGCTGAAATATTTATTCTTCTTCCAGAAAGGTTATTCTAGATAAATAACATCTACATTTATGATAGTGAATCAATATTATTCACTTTTTCTTAACTTTTTCTTTCACCATTTTCATCACTTTTTAGAAATGCAAAACATAGAAAACTTTACATACAAGTGTTATTTTCACGAAGTTACTCTAAAGTCTTCTTCAACCAGGTGGCTTTCTGCAGCCAAACTCCATAAAAAACACCCCCCTACAACCTCCACAACCTTTCCCAATTAACTCCCTCACTCCAGACACCCCAAACTGAACTGCACTATACTGGCCATTCCTTCCCCATTCTTGCACCCAGACTCTGGCAATCCCTCCCCTCTTCACCTTAAAAAATTCTCTGCTTTCCCACCTTCAGAGCTCAACTCAAAAGAAACATTCATCGAAAATCTGACTGCAAGTGCTTTTCAACTGGATACATACCCTAACTTCCTCCTCACCTGCTTCACTTCTACTTTGATCCTCTGTTCTCAGCTGCTGCTTCCCTGCCATGTATAATACTAAAATTAATTCACATTTGATTTTCTATTCTGCTAATATTATTTACGTATTGTATCAATTGTCTATGGGATTACTCACTTTCTGTTATTACACTGTGTTTGCAAACTTGTTCTGTTTTCTTTTTTTGTGAATGTCTTCACTTGGGCTGTGCCTGCAAAAAGTCTATAGTGATCTGTGTACTACCTTGGTAAACCAACTAAAATAAATAAATAAATGAGTGAATGAATGAATGAATGAATGAATGAATGAATAAATAAATAAATAAATAAAGTACCACCAAACCATAGACTGGGAAATTTGCAAAGTCTGAAATCATTAGGGGTGTTCAGAGAGTGCCAGCACCATTACAAAATGCTAAATGGCAGGGTTTTGATTTCTGTCCGAGCTACATGTTATTGGGCTATACAAGCCTCTAAAATAAATGAACCAAACCATAATCTAATTTTTTTAATTCTTTATGAACAATTTCTTGTTTTGTTTTTACAAAGCCTGATCATGCTAATCAATTAGCAGTCTCCTGATATACAGTTAAAGTTATATAAATATTTATCATCCACCCTCACTGTCATCCTACTTCTCATCAATGCATTATTTCAGATATTACCCCAATGTGTAGAAATAAGCATATTTATTACATGTTTCTGTGACTCTCATATAGATGATCTTTAAAATATAACTTATTTTATTATAGCAATAATTGCATGGCAAAGTTTGATGACTAAATAGATGTTATAGCTTGTTTAATTAACAGATAAAAGTGAAGAACTACTTATGTTTATGCTTTATTTCTATTTGATAAATTTCATTTGCCTTGAGTATGGGTAATTAACTGCAGTTGATATTAATAAAACCATTCAAACTTATGAAGATGTTAATGCATGTGGACCTGTGTCTATTGAGTTCACCTACTGTTACATCTAATCCCCATTCAGCTGTTTCTTCCTCTACCCTCTTGTATCACAGTTTCCATTTGGATTATGCATCCAGGAACTGTTCCAGTTGCACATACATTATTACTTTCTTTGGCAATGTACTCTAGGACTCTGTCTGCTGTCTGCTCCATTAAACAGCTTTCTCATTAATCAGCCATGAATTGCCTCCCCTTTAATGTTGACAAATATCCCTTTCCTTTCATTTCATTTCAAGTTTCATATCTTCTACTTTGCATTCCACATCTAACCTGCCATTTCTCTCTTACACTGTGTGCACATCAATCTATGTAGTACCTTCTTCATATCTTAAATCAGCTTTCCAACTCAGCTTTTTGTATTTGTTTCATGTATTCTACTAGTAAAAACTTCCTTTCTCTGCATTTTTCAAAAGTTAGCACAGCTTTCCAGATGTGCCTTTACCAGTGTCATACATGTCTGGAAGATAATTCCATCAGCTCTTCTGTCTCTCCTAGTGCCTAACATCCTTTGTACTTTTGGCTTCATATTCATTTCATGATTCAATATTGTGTAAATAATCATATATCGTTTATTAAAGAATCTGGTCAGCAAAGTGCACAGGCTTGAACCCTGTTACATTAAAATAAGTATGTCAATATTTATCCTCCATGCATGTTGAATAGTGTCATTTTGGAGAGCTACCTTCTTTTGCCTTGTGTATCAGTCTTGGTGTTAATAAGAGGATATCTTTCTGTTACCCAAATACTTTTTGCAATACATATGGAATAGAAGAAGCATAAACTATAAATACATAAAAAATGTAATGGTTCTGGACTTCAATGAAAAGCTCATTGATATACTTATATGTTTTGTACCAAATTTCTCAGTTGTGGGAACAGCAATACATCATTAATAAAATAGTACAAAATCAGACATTACTAGTATACTAATCTGTATTGCATTTTACTCTAGTAATTGCCACCCATACAGTCATGTCTTTGGAGCAATAATGTTTCATACTCTTACATTTCATTCTTTCAAACCTTCGCATAGTTATATCCTGCAACATTATGTAACTCTATCCCCTTTTCCAGCAGCAACTGTACTTTGTCTTATATAGCTGACATGCTTATTCATTCTTTTACCCATGCATTTACCCTCCATGGTGTTCATATTTAGCCAAACATCAATCCACCTGGATCCAGCACCTCATCCTATTATGTAGTGCTTGCATGGCTATAGTACTTAAAATTTAAACCTGGTGCAACAATGGCTCAATTCAGGAGAAAGCTAAAAGGGAAAAATATTTTGGTTTTACAGAGGACAAGCTCCCCAAACCTCTCATGCAAGAGTTTTCCTTGATATTATCTGTTTTGTCGTCCACAGATGACATTGATGGTGGTGCCCCATGGGGGGGTATTCACTGTACTGATAGCTGCAGGTCTAGATGTTTCTGCATATAATTGTAAAATAAACAGAAAGAAACAACATAAAACCAAACCAAAAGTATGTAACAGAAAATATAGTGGCAAGGAGGGTAGGAGAGAGAAAAGCACAGATAAAATGAAAAAAATGCATCACATTATTTCATTATATAGCCTGACAGCTACTGTACTTGAAAGTGCAACAGATATCTTCCACTTTGTCGCAGTGGTTACCTGATACACCATCCAAAGTAGATATTGACTCCAAGTAAATCAGCACATGCAGCCTGAAAGGTAATGCCTTAACCTGTTGAGCTACTTTGAAATCACTACCCCATTCTGTTATAATATAGACCCTATATGCTATACATGAAGGGTAAAATAAAATGCAAATATTTGGAGTTGCTGTCAATGCAGTTCATAGCATCATACTCAGACAGTTCATTCTTTATCTGCATAGCAAAATAACCAGTGCGATTAAGATATGATATGTAAGGCTATGGAGCGCATCATCATGGATCTACTTAACAAGGATATATGGACTCTCCAGACTCTGGATCCCACACAATTTGGTTTTGTGAAGGGTAGATCATGCCTGCTCAACCTGGTTAACTTCTTTGAGTCAGTCACCAGAGCTGTGGGTGAGGGCAAGGCAGTTCATACAACCTACCTCAATCTGGCCAAGGCCTTTGATACCATTCCCCACTCAGGAATTATTGATAGACTCACCAAACTAGGCATCAACCCCTATATCACTGGGTGGGTTGTAAATTATCTCACAGTGTGAAAGTAGCAGACTCCAAGTCAGACTGCCAACAAGTCATGAGTGGAGTCCCACAGGGATCGGTCCTGTGTCCTCTCTTGTTTGGCATCTACTTCTCAGAAGTCCAGGCCAACACAGAGGGACTCTGGCTGACCAAGTTTGCCAGTGATTGCAAGCTGGGAGCCATTATTAACTCCCCGAGTGATGTAGACATCCTACAGAAAGGTCTCAATGAGACCAACGACTGGTGTTGAAATCATGGCCTTAAGCTTAATGCCAAAAAATACATCATCATTCCCTTTGGGAAAAACTCAGTTCTCACTAATTACCACATTGATGGTAGCCCACTGAACACTGAAGGTGTTATAAAAGATCTGGGGACACAGGTTGACAGCAAACTCTCCTTCAACTACCGCATTGCCACTGTGGTCAGAAAGTCCTTTTGTGTGGCACATCTCATTACCAAGGGTTTTGCATCCAGGAAGAAGGAGGTCATCATCTCTCTCTACTCTCCACTGATTAGACTAATAATTGAGTATAATGCCCTATTTGGCATGTACCTCACTAAACACCTGCAACAGCTGGAAAGGCCACAAAAGTACCTCACAAAGAGGACCCTAGGCCTTAAACACATGCCCTACATGTACAGACTCAAAAAACTACAGCTTTTCTCTGTCTCATATCATCTATTAAGAGGCTATCTCTGCTTGACTTACAAAGTCATGTCTGACCCAGCCCTGTTAGAAATGTTACACCTAAAGAAATCCCAATCCCCCCACACCACACACTGCAGGGACCTCAACCTCCTTACCACAATCAACAGAACATGCTGGAGGGACAGGTTCATAATCCAGAGACTGCCCATGCTCTGGAATAGACTTCCCATACATGTCAAGCAGAGCACCTCACTGGCCCATTTCAAGAGAAATCTTGATGAGTGGATGGAGAATAGAAAGTTCACCCCGGGGATCACTCCAGTGGCTCTACTTGACAGAGGTACTGGGAACTAATGGCGGCATGATGCCAGGGCACTTCTATGGACTAGGCTTATAAAACCTCCAGGGCTGTTGTCCTAGTACACACCTATGCACCCAATCATAAGAGCATGTTTCCAAAGGCCAAAAATGAGGTTCTGCTGTAGGCTTCTGTCACTGTGGGTTGCATCTATTTGGAATGGAGACTGTTGACCAGGTGTATTATGACTGATCTAGGCAATATGTTATTGTTGTCTACATTAATGCCAGTGCTGGACAACACCAACTTGTGAGCAAGTGAGATGAGCCAGTGATATCACCCATGATTCTGAGAAATATGCTCAGTGCCTTGCACAAGAAGGAAGGGTCACTGAAGGGGTATCTTATTTGCAACAACATTTGACAGCGATGAAGGAGTTTCTTGCATCTCTCAGAGGGATGCATCACAGTCCTAGAGTGCAAAATTGGATGCTGGAGCTTAGCTTTAGTGTGCCCCAAGGGTATCCATTGTTGAGTCCCCAGGTGGTATTGCTGTGCTTGTAGTACAGCATGTCATACAGGTACATTAGGAATAGCTCCTCCACAGGCTGTTGAATGAAGTAAGCTATATTATCTCTTATTGTTTTGAGTATGGCTGTTTGTAATGGTACTACTTGAACTGGTTTTTGCACTTTGTTGTCTTCACATGTGATTCCCTATTTGGGATCACCACTGTGGAAATTCTACCACCTGATATTGGAGGCTCACCAAACTCGGATCATGGTGATGATGAGTAACTGTGATAGTCAGGGAGCACAGTGGCTGCAGGAAGTGTTATCACCTGATCCTCTATCCAGACGTTTGTTACTGTGTTAGTTTCTGGACTATTGTACATTGCTTTTTTGGATTGTATAAATTTGTCTCCCAGGTTTCTTGTTTCTAATACTCCCCACAGGTATCCTTATCTAAATCTGTGAAATGCTTTCTGGACATGAAAAAAGACCATCCTTGACTTTGTTCCTTCTTTTTGCTCCTCCCTCCCTATGAATTCTGTTGGGACCCGCAGTCTCCTCCCCATTATGAATCCATTCTGTATGTTTGAACTATCCATGAGAACAAATTATCTAATACTTTATAAACTAACCACACCGAGTGTCTGGAAACCAAAATAAAACACAAGACACCAGGTATTTTAGCACTTTCGTTCGCTTTTATTTCTAACTTCATCAGAAAACAAATACCCTAAAAAGACCATCACTATATATACAAGACAACTAAATAACTCAAATCTTAAAGAAACACCATACAATACTTGTTCATCAAACAAATTAATCAAACAAAAATGAAAATAAAATTCAAACACCTTATTTTAAAAACCTTATTTTCAGAAAATCCACTTTTGTTAATCAATATCTGCACAAAGACAGTTTGCATCCTACATACATAAAAAAGGAGTAGTCAAAGGGCAGTTCATCAGTTTGAGCAGATTAACCAGCAAACACGACATTTTTAGGAGAGGTCCATAAGCTCGCCCAGTTTTTCATACATAGAGGTTATGATACTTTTTGGGTCAACAAGATCGCTGATGACCTCAGACATCACACATCGAGTCCTATTTTGTGCAACAATAGAAGTATTTTGTCCACTATTGAGCCTAGTAAAGAAAACTACAGGTTGGCTTTTCCAATACCCATTTGTAATGAGATGATTTTAGTTAAAAAGATCATCAGTGACAATTGGAAGGTAGTTTTAGGTCACACAGATTGGCCAAAGTTGTGGGTCATAAGCCATTGTTCATTTACAAGAAGGCTGTGAATTTGAAAACTATTTTGGAAATGGAAAAATGTGGGAAACCCTCAGGAATGCAGAAATCTCTTGATTCTTACCCGTGTGGTCATTGTAGACAGTGTAGATAAATGGTCAGTGCCAATTCTTTCGAGATCATACATTTGAGTAAGAACATTTGGGCTAAAGGCCATTTTTGACTGTCAGTCCAGTCATGTGGTTTATATAGCTTTGTGTTCATCCTGTTCTTGTTTTTATATAGGTAAAACTATTAGGTGTTTGAACAGGAGAATATATGAACATACATTAGCCATTAAAAACAAGGATTCAAACAATACTTTAGCATGACATACTGGTTGGTGTTTGTGAGAATTACAGAAAGTTTTCCTTTTTTGTACTTGACCATGTGTATCTAGGCATTTTATGTGGTGACCTCATTAGAGTGTAAAGAAAGCAGATGGCAGATTTATTTAGGCACAGATCAATTTCCTGGCCTAAATGAGACAATAAATATAAAATGCTTTCTGCAAATGCAGAGGTTATGAAAGTGCTATATTAGTTCATTTTTATACACACAATATCCCAACTCCTTTTTTAAAATACTTTTTTTTTAAAATAAGGTGTTTGAATTTTATTTTCATTTTTGTTTGATTAATTTGTTTGATAAACAATTATTGTATGGTGTTTCTTTAAGATTTGAATATTTAAGATTTCTGTTTGTTTCAATTTATTAATTAGCTTATCAATTACTCTATTAACTTATTTAGTTGTCTTGTATATATAGTGGTGGTCTTTTTAGGGTATTTGTTTTCTGATGAAATTTGAAATAAAAGCGAACGAAAGAAGTAAAATACCTGGTGTCTTGTATTTGACTTGGTTTCCTGACAGTCGGTGTGGTTCGTTTATCTTGTTTATTGGGAGTGGAGGACGTTTTTCATCTAATAGTTTGCAAGTATTTTAATACCATTTTTTATGATCAAGATTGGTCTATAGCTGTTTACATCCTCCTTTTCACCCACTTATTTTAGTATTATCACTACTCATTGAATCAGATATGTCATTTTTTTTCTGCTAATCCATTCAAATCCTTCTCCTAGTGGGAAGTATTGTTCATACTGTCAACTCCATTAATTGAATTTCACTAAGTACACATCTGGTCCCTGGTCTTCTCGTTTTTCATTGCCCTTGTTACCTTCTTCATCTCTTCTATCATGGTATAATTTTCTACTGTCTCTCACTCTGAGTTTCTTGTGATTGGTACCACTCAACCCCATTCTCAAACAAACAGTTTGACAGCTGTCCCACTTTCTATTCATTTTTATTTGCTGGAAATGCTCCTGGAAGATTTCCCTGATCCTTCCATTGTCCTTCTTTGCCTCCCCTTTCTTTCCTTTTAATCTTACTATAGCCATTACTCCTCTCTTCTTTTATATTTTCTCACCAAACATTTTTCCTGCTCTTTTTCCACTATAACCACTAATCCTTCCCATACTCATGCCTTACCTTGACTACTGTCATTACCCTGCTGTCACATTCTGTTTTTATTCCTGCCTCCTCAAGCTGCAACTCTTCTCCATCCTCTCTTTCTCCCCATATCCTGTTCTGTATTTCTGCAAGCTGCATCTCTAGTTCTTTTGGTTCCTGTTTCATCCCTTCTCCCCCATGACATTCCCTTTCACTGTGGCTTTAATTCTTTGTTACTGGTGTCACCCTGTCATGTCTCTGTTTTTTTTATTATCTTTTACTGAGACCTCTATCAGCTTTTGAAAATGTTTCTTCCTGTCTTGGCTTCTCCACTTATAGCTTTCCCATTGCCATTCAGTCTCCATCTCCTCATCTTTTTCTATCTCCTTCTGAATAGCACTGACACATAGTCCATCCGCTATTTATTGCACTTTTCATATTAGGTTCTCATTCCTTAAGATTCTATCTAACCTGCTTGGTTGTGCTAGGCAACATCTAGTGAATGTATATTCCTTCTTTTCTGTGTCCCAACATATACCTTTCCATACCCCTAGACAATTTTCTTTCAGGTCTTGCTTCATTTTCTTGTTATATTTTTTCTCATAATCTGTCCCTGACTTAGTCTATAGTAACATTAAAGTCATCCTCTGTGATCTCTTGACCTTCTCCCTTAACCTGTGCCCTCTCTTTCAAGAATTTTGAATAGAGCCTCACACTCATCCTTATTCAAAGTATATATGCTCCCTATTCTCCATCTTTTCCCATTTCATCTTCCTTGCCATATAATCCATCATTCTCGACCACTTTTCTTTATCAATTGAACTGTTACCCGTAATCTCTTCCTGACCAGTGTTGCCACTACCCCCTTCTGCCTTGTTATATAACTCAACTTTAGAGTATTCTGTGGGGAATGTCTTCTCTTCCTCTCACTTTTAGTTTGCTTTCTAGCAGATGTATTATAGCCCCTCCTAGCCTTATTAGCTTGTCCTGGATTTTATTTTGGTGGGGTGAGATACCTCTCCTAAGTTCCATGATTCCAAATTGACCTTTTCCCATTCTTCGCCATGCAGCCTCCTGCTGCTGTAGAACAACTTCATGTCACTGAGGCTCTTGCCAGGCTGGATGAGTTCCTGCCTACACATGATCCCTTCCCCTGGGACAGAGTTACTGTTCATCAACTTTTCAGAGAGAGCATCCCCAGACTTAGGCCCCCAATATTCTCATTTACTTTTCCCCTCTGTTTCAGCACCCTAATGTCTCTCCTTCTTTGTCAGCTTATTTCACTTACTTCGCTATCAAACCTATTGTTTATGTCTCATTAGCTTTCTTGTTATATTTGGTCAAATCCAGAGCTATTGATTACAATCATTGCATACATTCTGTTTTACAAACCTCACCTCTCCTTCCCATGTCATTTACCTCTTTTTATTGAGTTCCTTCTTCTCTTAGCATTTTTTAAGTTTTCCTTGTTGCATCAGTTATTGTTCCAGTTCATTGTACTTTTCATATGCAGTGTCTTTTCCTATGGCCCAGCCCTCTCATCTTCCCTCCCACTTTCTCAAATTTTGCATGCAATGATGAGTGAATAAGGGGATTATCTTATATCTTTGTGTCCCTTATCCATTTACTTTCTGTTCCTTTGATATTTGTGTCCTCTTTTTTCTTTCTTCTACTGTATTATTTTGCATTTGCTTGTTGCCCGTGTCTCATGTCTCCTCTTTTTTCATAATCATCAATCCATTTGTTTTATTCAGCCCTCTGAGTTGTTGGTCTTTTATTTTCTCCTCCTCCTCTGTTTTAGAGTCATACTTGGTTTTGTACCAGTTTCAGAGTCCTTTGTTCTTGTACTACTTTTTCCTTTACTTTCTGCAGTACTTCCCTCCATGTGATTAGGACTCCCGTTTCAGCACTCAAATCTGTTTCTTTGATCTCAGCACTTGTTCAGAAAAAAAAAAATTTCATCTGCTTTTACTGTACTTGTGTTTTTACCTACTTCTTTTTACTTTTGCATCATCTTAAAATACTCAATTGTATTTATTACTGCTTGGTGTAACTCATTCTAAGCCTTTTGGTTTAAACACTTGGGCTTCGGACCAGTTAGTTGTTTTGCACTGAGAGGGTTTGTGGTCTGCACTGTTGTGGCAGAACAGGTAGCTTACATCCTTCTAGGTTGAGAACTGCTGATTGAGGGCTCAGTGTCTGTTATTCTAAAAGTGTATTAATTCTGGTTTAAGCACTTGGGCTTTCGTTATTTTACATTAAGAGGGTACGTGGTCTGCACTCTTGTGGGAGGAGAGGCTGGACTCCGCCCTTCTGAGCTGGGAATTTCTGGTTAAAGGCTTATAGTGCATGCATATCTGAACTGTTTCTTACTGAAGTTGGTGCGCCTTGTTTGCTGTGGCATAGACTGGATTCGGGCCTGCTGGATCTAGCTTTGTTTGTGTAACTTGAGCACTAATCCAGACATTCTCTAAAGTATTCAATGGTATTTATTACTGCTTGGTTGTAACTTGATTAAAGTGTAGCTATCATTCAAGTCTTTTGGATTAAGCACTTGGGCTTCAGACCAGTTGTTTTACATTAGGAAGGTTTGTGGCAAGCACTGTGGTGGCAGGACAGGTAGCTTTCATCCTTCTAAGTTGGGAATTGCTGATTGAGAGCCCAGTGTCCAAGTGTATTAGTTCTGGTTTAGGCACTTGGGCTTCAGGCCAGTTATTTTACATTAAGAAGGTTCGTGGTCTGCACTCTTGTGGGAGAAGAGGCTGGACTCTGCCCTTCTGAGCTGGGAATTTCTGGTTAAAGGTTTATAGTGCCTGAATATTTGAACTGTATCTTACTGAAATTGGTTCACCTTGTTTGCTCTAGCATAGACTAGATCCAGGCCTGCTGAATCTAGTTTTGTTTATATGCTTGTTGTTTGTTTGCTTGTTATTTCCTGGAAGCTAATTCCACCCGCAACTTCTCAGCGCTTCTGTGGATCAGTAGTGATATCTGCATTGCTTACTGTACTTATTTCCTTGTTTCACTTGAAATAAAGTTACTGTTTGTCGTTTTGCATTTAGTTACTTGTAACACATTGCACTCAAGTTACCTGGCACTTGCTCACTAAAGCAATTATATAAGTCAGCACTAAAAATTAAAAGCACTACACCCTCACTCCCCACTGGCCCTTGTTTTCAATTAAGGAATTCCCAATATTATTCTAGCATGTCCAAAGGTCAGTTGTCAATCTTCTCCGGTCCATCTGGTGAATCTGGGAATCTTGAGGCAATGTTATAACTGCCTCATGTACACAGACAACCCTCTCCTCCTCCCACATAACACAAATACTTGGAGATGCAGCTATTTAGCCAAACTGGTGGCTGAGCTCTCTCAACTCAGGACTGGCAAGACCAGACAGGAGGAGAAGGCAACTACACACACCACAAAACCAGCCTCACATAATGCTACCACTCCACTGAATCAAACACATAAACACACAAAGACATACTCGGAGGCTCTGAGTAAAATTTACCTAAACAGCAGAGGCCTCCAAAGCAGACACCCAAACAACTGCTACCTCAAGACACCCCACAAGCAACACATAAACCACAAAAGCAGTGTGCAAAGCAGTCACAGCCCTTAAGGCCAAATACAACACCAAACATACTTGTCATAGGTGGCTCCATAGTCAGACACACTGACGTCCCACTCACCAGGCTGAACAAGGAGAGGGTCACAGTAAGCTGCCTATCGGGCGCTAGAACCACATAACACAAGCACTGGTCACTCCACGGCAAGTACAAATATGACACAGTCATTGTCCATGCTGGTGTGAACGACCTGAGCCTGGACTACATGAAAAGAGACATAGAGGAGCTCTCTGATTATGTAGCCCAGGCAGGTATGACCCTAACCCTGAGCAGTATCCTTCCTTCACCAAGAATGATGCCACAATATAGAGACAAGATGATCAGCTTTAACAATTGGCTTAATGTCTGGTGTCATTCAAAGGGGATCCAGTGTCTGTCTGCCTGGGATGACATGCTTGACAAGCCACGCTGCTTGCACCTGTCACCCTGGGATTCCGGATATTGGCTAAGGCTCTTGCCACCCCATAGTGCCTTTTTTAGGCAAGGCTCAAATTCTAAACTTACCACCCTAGAAAACAAAAATGGGAAGAAACTGAGGGTAATGCTGCTCAATGCCAGAAGTCTAAATCTCAAAATGCACGCACTCGAGGCCCTTCTCAGTATGGAGAACATCGATGTCTGTGCTGTAACTGAAACCTGGTTCAAGGCTCCTGAGAGCACCCCGGCACTATTAGGTTTTACCTCATATCATGCTCCGCCCCAAAACCCAGACCACACCACAAAAGGAGGGGTGTATCCATATTCATAAAGGATACCCACACCTCCAGGTTGGTGGCAACGCTGGAAACCATCCAGGTGCAACTAACCATAGGCAAAACTGCTCTACAAATTGTAGCATGCTACAGGCCATCCTCTCAAACTCAGGAACCCCACACAGCTTTCCTGAAGACACTGGAGGGTATAAATGTATCTCCAAACACCATCATATTGGGTGACTTCAACTACCCGAATATAGACTGGGAACATTACTCAAGCCCAAACTTTCTAGCCCAACGGTTCCTGGAGTTCATAAATTCAAATGCCATGGAACAGCTAGTCACTGTTCCCACGAGAGGAGAAAATATACTAGATCTCATTGTCACAAACATGGGGACAAAATGCTCCACACCGAAGTATATCCCTCATTGGTGAGATCTGATCATAAACTAATCTCACTGGAAATCCACATCCGCCCCACCCCAAACAAAAAGACCATAGTGAAGAACTTCTCTAAAGCAAACTTCACACTACTCAAGACTGGTGTGGTATCCTTCAAGGCCCCTGAGCCAGTGGAAACCACAACCCAAGCTGTGGAAGCCCTTACAAATGCCTTCTATGAACACCTCCAGGACTGCATGGATCAGGCAATCCCAAATAAAACCAAGACTCTTTCCACAAAGGGCAAACGTCCAGTCTGGTGGACCCCAGCCATTAACAAACTTTACAATAAGAGGAGAAAGCTATTACATGATAGAACAAAATCCATAAAAGGGAAGTTACCCCTGATCATTATTAGTAAAAAATTACGAGCACTCATAAAATCAACTAAGGCCAATTTTGAGAAAAATTGCCATGGATTCAAAGGACAATCATAAGGCCTTTTTCAGCTATGTTAGGAACCTGGGTGGAAACTCCCAGATATGCTCAGAATTAGTCCAAAATGATACAAAAATCACTGAACCCACAGACATTGCCAACATACTGGCAGACAGGTTCAGTGCAAACTTCACCCCTCTCCCCTAAAGGAGAGATAACTATCCCAGCCGAGTGTAGCCTCCCGACATCTCAAATGCGCAGGTGAAAGCTGCTCTCTAAAGCTAAAACACAGCATCAATGGGACCGGATGGTGTCCCCGGCTGTGTGCTACACGAGCTAAATGAGGAATTAAACCCGCACATAAGGCAGCTGTTTAATCTCAGCCTTACCACAGGATACGTGCCCAAGGAGTGGCGACGGCAACTGTAGTCCCACTCCACAAAGGCGACCCTGGTAATTACCCCATAAGCTTAACAAGTCTAGTCTGCAAAGCTATGGAGAGGATCATAATGGAGCTCATAAACAAAGATATAGGGGACTTGCAGACATTGGACCCGACCCAGTTTGGCTTTGTCAAGGGAAGATCATGCCTTTTGAACTTGGTCTTTGAAACAGTCACCAAGGCCATTGATGAGGGAAAGGCAGTCCATACAGCCTACCTTGACCTTGCACACAATACCCCACTCGGGTATTGTAGAAAACTTACCAGCTTAAATGTAAACCCATATGTCACAAGATGGGTTGCAAACTGGCTTAAGGACAGAACCCACAGGGTTAGAGTTGCTGGCGCTGTGTCAGACTCCAAGCTGGTCACAAGTGGTGTCCCACAGGGCTCGCTCCTTGGCCCCTATTGTTTGGCATCTACTTCTCAGAAGTACAGGCCAACATAGGAGGACTTTGGCTGACAAAGTTTGCAGACGACTGCAAACTGGGCCATAGTGGAAAGTGCATCAGACACGGATATCCTTCAGAAGGGACTCACGGAAACAGATAGCTGGTGCCAGAGCCATGGCCTGAAGTTAAACGCCAAAAATGTATAGTCATACCCTTCGGGAAAAACAAGGTAACCCCAAGCTACCATATAGGTGGCAATCCACTAAGCACAGAAGAGGTTATCAGGGACCTGGGGACCCAGGTTGACAGTGGCCTTTCTTTTGACACTCACATTGCTAAAGTGGTTAGAAAGACCTTCTACATTGCCCACCTGATCATGAAGGGATTCACATCCAGATCTAGTGAGGTTATTGTTCCCTGTACTCTTCACTTATCAGACCAATGATCGAGTACAATGCCCCATTCGGGATGTATCTCACCCGACATCTGCAGCAATTGGAGAGACCCCAAAAGTTCCTCACCAAAAGGATAAAGGGACTCCAAAATCTGTCATATGCTGCCAGATTGAAGAAACTCCAGCTCTATTCAGTCGCATACCGTCTGCTCAGAGGTGACATGTGCCTGACATACAAGGCCATGTCCAACCCGGAATTAATGAACATGCTCCACCTCAAAAAATCCAAATCCACCAAAACCACTAGAGCAAGCGACTTAAACCTTAGCACGGATATAAATAGGACGTGCTGGAGGGATAGATTTATCACTCAGAGACTCCCTATGCTGTGGAATAAAATCCCGGTCCATGTGAGGCAGAGCACCTCGCTGACTCTGTTCAAGAGAAATCTAGACCTGTGGATGGGAGATCGTAGGTTTACACAATCATCTCTGTGTCACTGCTGGACAGAGGCACAACAAACTAATGGGCACAGTATTTTTTCATATAAGGGGTGGCATAAGCCACAAAAATTTGGGCTAGGCTTATAAATGCCTTAGGGCAGATAGCCTAGTATAAACCTATGAACCTATGAACCTATGTCCTCATTGTTTCTTTCATCCTGTCCTCCTCTTCTGCCAATTTTTTAGCTCCTCTGTAGCATATGTGGTAGTGCTCTTCCACTGCTGACCAGTTTAGCTTAAAACCCTCACTTGTCTAACATTAAGTATTTGAGTCATCTGAGGTTTCCATTATGCTCTCACTCTCTCACTCATCCTTCTCTGTTGTTATATCATTTCCCTTTACTCCCTTTCACTGCTTCTGTCACTTTCTATCCTTTCTGTCTTGTTGCCTTTCCTCTTGACCAGCTTCATTTTCATCTCTCTTTTTCTCCCTGTAAGTTTTTCAACATTCTCCTGCCTTTCTGTGTGGTTCAGGGTGACATTACATTTGTTTGTGTCCTTGTTTGCTGTTCTCCTGCCTTCCATCCCTATGTCACCTGATGTTCACTGAACATGGGCCTCTTTATTTCTTTTTTCTAGTGGAACATCTATATCATATGATCTCTGTTTGACCTGCATCTCTCACTCCACCCTTGGCCTGTGTAGGTTCACAGTTATCAGACTGTTTGAACCTCTTAAATTGCTATTTCACCCTGATATAATTTTGTTTTGCTTTGTGCCTCCTCCTCTGTGGACATGGCAGTTTACCCCTCTCTCAAAAGGATTTTCAAATGGCTGGGAACTGGATTCATGCTTGCACTCCCATGGCATTGAATGGGGAGAAAAGATTAGCCATTTTTTTTTCTTTTCTTTTTTTCCCTTTTTTAGCATAGGGTATCTGAATAATCTTTGACCATCTTTATGTACAGCATATTCCCTAATAAGGGTTGGTCCTCCATGTTTTTGCCAGGGTAAGTATTTTGTGTTTTATTTCAAAGTTGCATATTCAAACTTGTGTGTTTGTCTTGGTTGCCCAACTAATACTGCTACTTGGTTTGTTTACCCTGTGTATTCTCTCTACCACAGTCTCTTAAGGTTTTGGCAGGTGAAATCTTGTTGCTAAGACCATGATGAAGAATTCTCCAAAATCTGGTTTCTGGATCCATTTATAGATTTCTATTATATGATTATTTACTCATCTAAATCTATTTTTCAGGTCATCCATTTTTTCTCAGCTTTTTATTAGATCTTTGCCTCTGTATCTGTCTTTTAGATTGTGAGCCTGCCCTGTCTTTCTCCAAGTCTTCTATTCTATTTTATTATTTGTTTGTTTATTTATTTATTTATTTTTGCCATTTTATCTTGACTCCTTTTGTTGGTTTTTCAATGTTTCTTTCACAAGGCCTACATCAGCAGCTAGTCCCCTCAGAGCCTGAAACATTTTGCATAGATGCTCTTCTTGTCTTGATAGGGCTGCTTTAAAATCCATTTTGCTTGGGCTGTCTGGCACTGTCCCCCTGAGATGTTTGCCTCCGGTGTCTTTTAGCCACCATTCTGGTAGTTTTGCTATTTTGGCAAACTTTGGTCATCCCACCAAACTGCAATATTTTATTTGTGCTTCACAGATTACAGTGCACTTCCATTTCAGACCTTTTTCAGCTAAGAAGACAGAAACAGAGACATTAGTACCTATAACCTCATCTCCTACAAACAACATAGCTTCTGGTCAGCTAGCAGTAGGGGACCCTTACTGATGGGATACTATTAGGCACAGATAAAGGGTTACTCACTGGTGCCATCTTTGGCAGCCTTACTAAAGCATTCAGTCTTGTGGATCACAATATCCTCCTTCAATACCTTGTTAAAACAAGGCATCAGCCCAGACATCCTACCATGGTTTAAGAACTATGTATCCAACCACCAATTTTATGCCAAAGTGCATTTCTTTTTCTCTCAGTCATCTAGACATGAAAAAGAAGGTTCCCATACTTTTCCTCTCCTACTCTGTTTATATAAACAAATGGCCTTTTGACACACCACACCTCATCTCCCTCTATTACTATATGTTGATGACATGGTACTATTCTTCTCAGATTTCTCCCTCAATAATCCACTGGATCAATAACAAAATCATCCTAGTCAACTCTAGCAAAACTAAAACCATAATTTTTGGGACCAAGAAAAAGCTTAACAATAATCCACACCCTTTACAAATCTGGGACCGCAGTAGCACATCCATAAATGATGTTACTTCAGTTAAATCCCTAGGCCTTTGGCTTAAGCCATCTCTAAACACCTTTCTCCACCTTGGCAATACAAGAAAAAGAGATTACCTCACTGTTATTTGGGGGCAAAAAAACTTTCCTCTTTCATACCATGGTGATCAGAACAGCAATAGGGAAAGGCATTCTTCTGTCCCAACTCAAAGATGGCCTCATCCTTGTTGCATCTGGATCAAAAATAAACTCCACTCAAATTCAAACAGCCAGCAATAAAAACACAGATTCATTACAGTCTTCCCCAAATGTGCACATAAAACATTGGAAAACACAAATTGCTCTCAGCAAAACAGAGATTGTTGGTGTTTTGTTGGGATCACAAATATTTAAACTACCAAATAACCAAAAATAATCTCCGTTAGCAGCAAAATAATTAGACAAACACCCTTTGACAGCCTCAGTAGCCAAAACCACATTGCATATTATTTTTGTTTTATTTGTAATTGTTCAGCAGTTTAAAGCACTGATCTCCATGGACCTTTTTCATACTCAGCCCAGGACTCCTGTCTGATCATGTGACTTGCTGAAGGAATTGAACCATGGACCACTGGACCACAGGAAAGAGCTTCTACAGTGCAACACACCAAAACAAAGCTCCATTGCACAGATCATTGCTTCGCTGTGTTTGGCACTTGAATATGGGAATCTATCCCCTCCCAGATGAAGTATGCATCATCCTACCTAATATTCCAAATCCAGCTAAAGGTCCACCTCCAGACATGGCAGTGCATCTCTTCTAACCACATCACCTAGTTTCTCCTTCCTATCTCCCATTGTCTTCTCTACACTGTACTCAATTTTTCTGTGCAATTCATGCACCACTTCAGTTTATTTGCCATTGATATATCTTATCTGGTGACAAATGGATGCATTGTAATCCTTTTGCCCCTCAAATATCATAACGTATTTGTCCTTACTGCAAGTTTGTTTGTGTCTTTCGGCTTTTCCCGGTTAGGGGTCGCCACAGCGGAACTCCGGTCCACTAATGATTGGTAGTGGATTTTTACGTACCGGGTTACCAGCTCTGATGCACAACCTTCAACGAAGGCACGCCCCATTCACATATGCCTCCACACAGAAGACGCTCCAGCTGAAAATCGAACGGGACAAAGTCTTGCTTTGAGGCGACAATGCTACCGCAGCACCACCACCGCTGCAAGTATTTTATAATAATACTATGTATACTACTTCAATCCTGTTTTGTTATGAATAATTGTGATTACCAGCTAATCTCTTTACAATCTTGTTGTTTTTCTCTTCTTCTGCCCTGGTTGAAACTGAACTTTGTAATTTGTGACTAGTGCTCAACCCTGGTTAACAAATTTAATAAAATGTAAAATAAAAATAAAATAAAAGTTTTGATTTTATCTGAGCAAACTAAGCCTGTAAATAAAAATAGTAATTTACCTGCAAACAGTTGCCAGCAAGTGAAAAAATGTGCTTATACACAGGAGGAAGAGATACATTGCAAAACATGTTTAATTGGCAATTGTGTATCTAATAAAAATGTGTTTTTAACCAAGCTGGGAGCAATGAAAGTATTTATGTTGTGTCCCTTATTAAAATGGATTTTTAAGAAACATATTAATGGCTCTATTCCAACTATTGATGATAAAATAATTACTAGGCCAATACAATCAGCCTATTGCTTGTGTGCCAAAAGTAAAATTACATTATTGGTGTGTGGGCAGGAACTGAAGGAATTACTATATTCTGAGAGAATGCTTGTACCAATTAAATAACCTTATGTCTGCAAGCATAAAGCCTTTGTCAAAAGAAGGGTGAAAGTGATATGTATTCATGGAGATTAGAAACAGTATCTTATAACACATGTAGAAATTCAGATGTTGTTTGATAGTTAGTTCCTAGCTGTTAGTTCTTAATCTAGCACAAGGTGATATAGGTCAAGAGTTCACCAGTTCAAGATTCTAGAAACTTTAGGGGAAGGGAAGACATAATGCCCTGTAGCCTATGTATACTCCTAGTATGAATTAGAAAGGACAGCAGCAGAAGCAGCATGATGCACTATTAAGAATACACAGTCCTGGGTATACTTCTACTAAGAATGAGGAAGAACAACAGTATTCTGACACAGCACTATGACCTCATGATATTATGTATGCTGTTAGTAAGAATAAGGGGTGAAAACAGCAGCCTGACTCATTATTAAAGATACACACATCAGAAAAACAAAATGGGGATATGTATTGAAACTTCAAAAATAACTAAAATCAGGCTTTGGATAAGGGGTGTAGAATAACCCATCTATTGCCAGAAAACCACAGTTATTATATCAGGGAATGAAGTCTCTACAGAAAGTCATCGAAAAGGATCTATAAGTTCCAAAAAAAAAACAGTTGTTAAGTAAAGGAAGGTATACTACAGAGACTGCTGTGGAAGTACCTTTTTGCATATTAAAAGATTACAGTCACTGAAGTAATAAAGGATTTCTGTGTGGAAGCAGAGGTGGAACACATATAGTGGTATGCTGGCTAAGAAAGGAAAGGAAATGTAGAAAGAGCTCTAGGTATTCTGCTGAAAGGATACACAGAGGGCTAATGAAAAACAGGTTGTTCAAGAGCAATTACAAAGAGAAAGAGTAGTTGCTGAGAGAAGACTTAAGAAACTCCCCAAAGCAGAAAAAATTTCCCAAAGCAGAAAAAAAATCACTAGTATAAACTTCCTTTTATAAATCAAGAAATAAGAGAAGAAGATAGAGCCATACCTGTATGCATAGGTGAAGAGGCTATATTTTCCACTTTTGGTCAGTGTACCTCTGAAACTTCCTAACTTGGCAGATTTGCAGGTAAACAATGACATTTTTAAGAAAGCATAGTGGGAGGACAATACTTTAAGCAAGGCCACAGAAAATGTAGCCAGTTTAAGAGGAGAGGCAGATGAGTAGAACCATCCCCTATCACACCCATTTTTTCATGTTAAAGAAGGGCTTACTTTACATGATTAATAAAGACAGAGAAGAAATACTACAGTAGGTGCTAGTTCCAAAACCTTTTAGAACACATGATGAAACTAGCACATAGTCATATTTTAAGAAGGCACCTAAGGATAGACAAAATTAAAGCTAGAACTTTATCATGTTGTTATTAGTCTGATAGAATTAAAGACATTGGGCATCTCTGTGTAGCATGTCCTGTATATCAAAAGACTACACCTTATCCTGGGTTC
This sequence comes from Protopterus annectens, assembly GCF_019279795.1. Lineage (NCBI taxonomy): Eukaryota > Metazoa > Chordata > Ceratodontiformes > Protopteridae > Protopterus > Protopterus annectens. The sequence continues at coordinate 1,448,446,173 of NC_056731.1, read as the reverse complement.
ACAAAACCACTTATACCTATGCCTATTATTGAGGTTTCATTTGCATGGTTAGTTATGGATTTTATAGTCTAATAGTTTAGTCTAGCAATGACTGCCAATACAATTGGGTGATTATTGACTGTGCTATGAAGTTTCCTGAAGTAATACCACTGAGAAAAGTCAATGCTAGGTCAGTATCCAAACAGCTAGCAAGTTAACTACTGCTACTTTTCTCCAGGAAAGGGATACCCAAGAAAATACTCAGAGATCAGGGAACCCTTTTTATGTCCAAGGTAATTCACCAGCTTTGTTGGTGTTTTAAAATAAACAGTTGAAAAGTACAGTGCATCACCCTCGAGCCGATGGATTAGAGGAGCTCTTTAATAAACCTCTGAACTCTATGCTAAAGAAAGCCTTAGAAGAAAATGTCAAAAGTTGGGATAATTTACTTCCTTATACACTGTTTGCTGTATATGAGATACTGCAAGCTTCCACTGGGTTTACCCCATTCAGATTATCATATAGGAGACATCCCTGAGGCTTGCTCGATTTAGCCAATGAGACCTGGGAAGAAGAGAAGCCTTATTTAAAGATCTAATAGCACTCTTCACAGACATGCAAGATAGTTTGAAAACTGGGTCAGTAGTGAAGAAACACATGCAAAAGACACAAAGATGCAATTGAATGTTATAACAAGAATGCCAAACTCATAATGATTAGTGTTATTCCCTTTTCCCAAGTATAAAGCCCTAGTAAGATGGCAAGAACACATTGAAGTGACACAGAAAATGAAAAAAGAAAACAATAGATTGAGATAGATCACTCAAATGTAATTTCAGTAACAAGCATAGGTATCAGTGAACTTCTGAATCCGTGATGGGGTGCAGACTTTTGATATTCCGGACACACTATACAGAAATGTCAATGCCTTTTATTGTTCCAGGCTATTAACACCTTGCTAAAATACAAACTTAAATTTTTTCCCTCCCTAAGTGCCTTCTTAAAATATAACTATGTGCCATCTTAGAGGATGCCACTTCTCTGGAACAGACATTATTGCCATATAAAACAAAGGTCATTCCTGTTCCTATTCAAATGCAACTTGGATCTATGACTAGGCAATAGGAAATTTACCCCAGGGCTGCCGCCTGTACCACTGGTGGACAAAGGCAACACCTAAATCTTTCTATCCACAGTAGGATCTGCTATAAGTTCTCAAAGGCATGATCTAAAATATAATCAGTGGTAATATATAATCATAGCTCTGGGAAAAGGACAGAGTATTTTTTAATACCAAATGGGGTAAGGGGCTAGGCTTAAAATGGCCCACAAGGGTAGAGAGCCTAGTACTCATCTATGAACCTATAAACAGTAACAGTGATAATAACAATGAAAATTCTGAACAAAAGTGCATGGGTTGATGGGTACCCATGTTTAATTTACAGGAGGACTTATACAGAAATCCAGATCGTCAATAACACTATTAACAAATTGCAGCACCCATCAAGTATATTTAGATCCAGCAAGATCATTCCCCCATCTTTAGGGGGTTTGGAAAACTCTTGGCAGTTTCTTCAAGAAATAATTGGACCGGGGTATCCATTTTCTCATGTTATTGCCCCACCTGCTGTATAAAATATGTTCCCTTCTCTTTCCACTATCTCATCCATCAAGTGCTTCACCAATGCCATCATTAGCAATGTTTGCATTTTCTACTTCTTCATTACGTTTGTTTACATGCTGTATTATTATTAAAAAAGGTAGTTTTTCTTGTGTCCCTGAGAGCTCCTAGTCATAATTAAATAAACATAAAATTTATGTCTGTGAACTTTTATTTGATATGTTGACCTTCTTGTACAAAGAATGCACACTTTATGTTGTAATCCATATTATACAGTTGCTCTACTTCGATGCATGTAAATGTTTGCACATACTGTTTTATACACTGTAGAATGATAGTAATGACTCCAGGGTTTGTGGAATTCAAGGGCCGGATTCACGAAGGCTTGCACAGAGTCTAAGAGTAGAGTAAGACTCCATGCAGCCAACATGTCCGCCGAGCGATCCAGGAACAGCCGGTACGGGCGTGCAAGAGAGCTCCTAAAATGACTCTTACATGGACAGGGCTTGGATATGCAAATTACCTCAACTGCAGGCGAAAGCTATGCAAATGAGGTAAATTTGCGATCCAGGAAACCAGAACCTGTCTGACTAAGAGTAGTGTTATTTTCAGAAATGTACTGTGTTGACAACTGAGTACCATTCTGCAAATAGCAAAACGGAGCCATGACAGCTCCAAAAAAAGGATGCATCCAGTTGAGGAAGCATGCCAATGGCCAGAAATACAGCCATTGGCAATGTTCACCAATGCAAAATAAAAATAAAATATTTTTTTTTATCCCGATCTCCGAAGTTTAAGAGTAGTGCAGCGCCGCGCAAATGTGCTGCGCACTAAAAAACAGAAAACCAATAATTAAAATCCACAGATATGGATTTTATTGTAATTTCTAATTTACAATGCAAGGGAATTGCAGGCTGAAGACAACATGGCTACCGAGTAGAGGTTGCTAAGGGGGGAAGCTCAGTCTAAGAGACGTAACCAAGCATTAGTAGGCAATCCTATGCAAATGAGGGTAAGGAAAGTGAATCCCAAGTTTACATAGCAAATGAGCACAGTCAGTGGAGTGTAGGAGTAGGATAATCTGCATTGCTTACTGTACTTATTTCCTTGTTTCACTTGAAAGAAAGTTACTGTTTGTCGTTTTTGCATTTAAGTTACCTGTAACGCATTGCACTTAAGTTACCTGGCACTTGCTCACTAAAGCAATTATATAAGTCAGCACTAAAAATTAAAAGCACTACACCCTCATTCCCCACTGGCCCTTGTTTTCAATTATTAAGGAATTCCCAATATTATTCTATCATGTCCAAAGGTCAGTTGTAAATATCCTCTCCGGTCCAGCTGGTGAATCTGGGAATCTTGAGGCAATGTTACAACTGCCTCATGTACACAGACAACCCTCTCCTCCTCCCAACAAATTCCAACACATGTAAGAGATGCAACCATATAGCCAAACTGGAGGCTAAGCTCTCTCAACTCAGTACTGGCATAACCAGTCAGGAGGAGAAGGAAACCACACTCACTACAATTCCAGTCTCACATAGACCTACCACGACAGCAAACCAAACACATAATCACACAAAAACATACTCGGAGGCTCTAAATAAAGATCTGCCTAAGCAACAGAGACCTCCAAAGCAGACACCCAAGCAACCGCTACCCCAAAACAAAACACGTGCAACACATATCTCACAAAACCAGTGTGCCGAACAGTCACAGCCCTTAAGACTAAACAACACACCTGATACACTTGCAATAGGTGACTCTATCGTCAGGCACACTGACGTCCTGCTCACCAGGCTGAACAAGGAGAAGGTCACGGTGAGCAGCCTGTCGGGTGCTAGGATCTGCCACATAACACAGGCACTCAGGTCACTCCAAGGCAAGTACAAATATGACTCAGTCATTGTCCATGCTGGTGTGAATGACCTGAGACGTACCTCCCTGGACTACATGAAAAGAGACATAAAGGAACTCTCTGAGCATGTAGCCCAGGCTGGTATGACCCTGACCTTGAGTAGCATCTTACCCTCACCAAGAATGATGCCACAATATGAAGACAAGATGATCAATTTCAACAATTGGCTTAAGTACTGGTGTCATTCAAAGGGGATCCAATGCCTGTCAGCTTGGGATGATATGCTCGACAAGCCACGATGCTTCGCTAGGGTCGGCTTGCACCTGTCACCCCTGGGCTTTCGGATATTGGCAAAGGCTCTTGCTACCCCATAGTGCCTTTTTAGGCAAGGCTCAAAAGACAAACCCACCTCCATAGGTATCACAAGGGATAAGAAACTAAGAGTAATGCTACTCAACGCCAGAAGTCTAAACCTCAAGATGCACGCACTCGAAACTCTCCTTAGCATGGAGAACATTGATATCTGTGCAGTAACAGAAACCTGGTTCAGGGCTCCCGAGAGCACCCCAGCACTACCAGGTTATACCTCATACCATGCTTTTCACCGCCAAAACTTGGACCGAACCACAAAAGGAGGGGAGTATCGATATTCATCAAAGATACCCACACCTCCAGGTTGGTGGCAAAGCACGAAGCATCAGAGACTATCCATGTGCAACTAACAGTGGGTAAAACTGCCTTACAGTTTATAGCCTGCTACAGACCACCCTCCCAAACCCAGAAACCCCACTCGGCCTTCCTGAGAACACTGGAAAATATGAAGGTCTCTCCAAACACCATTATATTGGGTGACTTCAACTACCCAAACATAGACTGGGAGCATTACTCTAGCTCCAACACCCTAGCCCAAAGGTTCCTAGAATTTATAAACTCAAATGCTATGGAACAACTTGTTACCACTCCCACAAGAGGAGAAAACATACTGGACCTGATCATCACCAACATGGGGACTCTCTGCTCCAGACCAGAAGTGTATCCCTCACTGGTAAGATCAGACCATAAACTAATCTCACTGGATATTCACATCCCGACCCCACCCCCTGCCCAGAAAACCACAGTGAAAAACTTGTCTAAAGCAAATTTCACACTCCTCAAAACCGAGGTGGAATCCTTCAATGCCCACGGGCCTGTGGAAAATACGGCCCAGACCACAGAATCCTTTATAAATGCATTCTATGAACACCTTCAGGAATGCATGGATCATGCGATCCCAAATAAAACCAAGACCCAATCCTCCAAAGGCAGACGTCCTGTCTGGTGGACCCCAGCCATAAACAAACTATACAATAGAAGGAGGAAGCTACTAAATGATAGAGCAAAATCCCAAAAAGGGACGGCATCACTGATCAGTATTAGCAAAAAACTACGGGCACTCATAAAATTGTCTAAGGCCAGCTTTCGAGAAAAATTGCACAGGACACTAAGGATAATCACAAGGCTTTCTTTAGTTATGTTAGGAACCTGGGTGGTAATTCCCAGATATGCTCAGAATTAGTCCAAAATGACAAAAAATACACTGAACCCACAGACATTGCCAACATCCTAGCTGACAGGTTCAGCGCAAACTCCCCACCAAAAGGGCAAATATCTATCCCAGCAGAGTGCTGCCCCCCTGACATCTCAGATGCTCAGGTAAGAGCCGCCTCCAAAGCAAAAACACAGCATCAATGGGACCAGACGGTGTCCCGGGCTGCATCCTACATGAACTCCAAGAAGAGCTAAACCCAAACATAAAACTATTGTTCAATCTCAGCCTTACTACAGGATATATGCCCAAAGAGTGGCGTACAGCAACAGTGGTCCCTCTCCATAAAGGTGGTGCCTCAACAGATCCTGGAAACTATCGCCCCATAAGCCTGACTAGCTTGGTCTGCAAAGCTATGGAAAGGATCATCATGGACCTCATAAATAAAGATATTGGGGACCTACAGACACTGGATCCTACCCAGTTCGGCTTTGTTAAGGGCAGATCCTGCCTCTTAAACCTGGTTGATTTCTTTGAAACAGTCACCAAGGCCATTGACGAGGGGAAGGTGGTCCACACAGCCTACCTGGACCTCACAAAAGCCTTCGATACAATACCCCACTCGGGCATTATAGATAAGCTTACCAGATAAATATAAACCCCTATGTCACTAGATGGATTGCAAACTGGCTCAAGGACAGAACCTACATTGTTAGAATTGCTGGAGCCATGTCAGACTCCAAACCAGTTACAAGTGGTGTCCCACAAGGCTCAGTCCTGGGACCTCTCTTGTTCGGTATATATTTCTCTGAGGTACAGGCCAACACGGAAGGACTGTGGCTGACCAAGTTTGCAGATGACTGCAAACTGGGCCCATCGACTCTCCAGCCGACACAAGCATCCTCCAAAAGTGCCTCATAGAAACAGACAACTGGTGCCAGAGCCACGGCCTCAAGCTAAATGCCAAAAAGTGTATAGTCATCTCCTTTGGCAAAAACAAAGTGCCCACAAATTACCACATAGGTGGTAATCCATTAAGTACAGAAGAAGTAATTAGGGACCTGGGGACCCAAGTTGATAGCAACCTCTCATTTGACAACCACGTAGCCAAAGTGGTTAGAAAAACATTTTATATAGCCCACCTAATCATGAAGGGATTCACATCTAGATCAGGGAGGTCATTGTGCCTCTTTACTCATCCCTCATCAGGCCCATAATTGAGTACAATGCCCCTTTGGGATGTACCTTACCAGACACCTGCAGCAACTGGAAAGACCCCAAAAGTACCTCACCAAGAGGATCAAAGGGCTCAAACAGATGCCATATGCTGCCCGGTTAAAGAAACTCCAGCTCTACTCAGTGGCATACCGCCTGTTCAGAGGCAATCTGTGCCTGACATATAAAGCCATGTCCAACCCGAATTAATGGACATGCTGCACCTCAGAAAATCCAAATCCCATCGAGCTACGCTGAGAGACTTGAACCTCAGCACTGAAATAAATAGGACATGCTGGAGGGACAGATTCATAACCCAGAGGCTCCCTTCACTCTGGAATAAAATCCCAGTCCAGGTTAGGCAGAGTCCCTCATTGACTCTCTTCAAGAGGAATCTTGATGAGTGGATGGGAGATCATAGGTTTACCCCGGGTATCACTTCTGTGTCACTGTTAGACAGAGGCACAGTATACTAACCTTGAAAAAGGGCATAGCAAAATAAATTTAAAATGGGTGGCGAAAGCCAAACACATTCTGACTAGGCTTATAAATGCCCTAGGGCAGATAGCCTAGTATGAACCTATGAACCTATGAATCTAAGCGGAGAATCAGAGTAGAAGATAGGTGACATCACGAGGGGGGTATGTATGAAACAAGTGAAGCTCATTGGAGCAGAGTAGCATGTGTTTGCTGTCAGTTACTTATCACTGGAAGAGGTGTGTCAACAGGTACCCTAGCTAAAGGCAAGAAATTGAAGGTGTATGCCATGGATAACACTAAAGTTTCTTGTAGAAGTGCTTGCACGGTGTGCCTGTATATCCGAGTAAGACTGTGTGCATGCATGTGCGCCTGTGTGCGCGCTTTTAAGCTGGAGTAAGCATGTTTAAGGTTGTTGAAATGTGTGTAAGTGCGTATGCGCCTGTGTGCACTTGTTTTAGCGAGAATAAACAAGTTTTAGCCCGTGTAAGCATGTGTGCGCGAGTGTGAGCTGGTGTGAGCGTGTTTGCGCTTGTGTGTGGCGCTGCCCCCCTGAGAAAACAGAAAGGGAAAAGGAAGCACAACAAATTGTAGGAAGTTAACCAGGGAGAACTAGCAGAGCTAGCCGTTGAAAACAATCAGAATCAGGCAATTACACAGGCAGTACACTAGCCCAGCCCAGCCCAGCACTTAAAACTCTGCAAACAACTTTCCACTATGTTTTCCTCAGAGACACTGCAACACTGCAGTAAAGTAGGAGAAGTGAAAACTTAAAAAGTTTTACTGAGACAAAAAATGTTAGGGGCTGCCATTGCTGTTATAAGGCGACATATACAACATGCTGAGGGTGGTGACAATGCGAATGCTGCTGGACAACCCCCAGTGAGGAGATGGAGAAGAGTGTACAGGCCCAGGGTAACATATCAGGGGCTACATGAGCTGGAGATAGTGGAGCGCTATAGGGTGGACAGAGACGTCATGCAGTAAATTGTTGAGCTGTGCAGGCCACGCCTCACACACAGAACCAACAGAGGGGAACCCATCCCATTGGAAACCAAGGTATGTGTTGGCCTAAGAATATTAGCAACAGGTACCTTCCAGAGACCAACTGGTGATATGATGGAGATATCACAGGCATCAGCATCCAGGGTACTGCACCAGTTCCTGGATGCCATGTTAGCACATGAAGGTGATCATGCATATTTCCCCAATTCCCGTGAGGTATTGGCCAGCAATATGTGTCTTTTCCAGCAAATAGCGGAATACCCTGAGGTAGTGGGTGCAATAGACTGCATGCACATACGCATCAAAGCACCAGCCGGTGAGCGGGGTAGGGTCTACTTCACCTGCAAGGGCTTCCCCTCCATCAACTTCCAGATCATGTGTGATGCCCAGGGCATAATACTGAATGTGTGTGCTGGCTGCCCTGGAAGCTACCATGATTCCCATATCTGGCATCTGACACAGCTGTACCAGACATTTGCCAATGGGGACATCCCTCATGGTCACCTAGTGGGGGATGCTGGCTATGCACCGGAGCCGTGGCTAATGACACCCATCAGAAACGCACACACACCTGAACAGGAATGCCATAATGAGGTACACACACAAACACAAAATGTAATCGAGCGTGTGTTTGGGCTGCTCAAGTCACGGTTCCGGTGCCCTGACACATCTGGTGGAGCCTTGCAGTACTCACCAACTACATGTACCCAAATTGCCATTGTATGTGCTATGCTACATAATATGATCCTGCGAAAACAGCTGCAGCAGGAGCAGCATAGGCCCGGGCCAAACATCCCCCCACCATTGCCAAGGCCATCACAGGCAGAGCGTGACTCAGAGGAGGAACAACCTGAGCCTGCCCCAGTAGGCAGAAGGAGGCATGCCTAGTATGATTTGGCCTTGGCAAAGAGGCAACGTATAGCACATACACTGGCTCAGTAGGAACCCTGGAAATGATACCTCTCTCTGACTCGCACATTTAGTAAAAGGGATGCCTAACTTGACACTACCTGTTTTCAAACATGTATAGGGAGTGTAGTATGGGCATCCAACATAGGCAGCCCTGCAACACCACCTGAGGCATGATTGCCATGTGTTAAGCAATATAAAGCAGTGCTAAACAGCTTTTACCACTATTTAGTATATGTAAACAAATTTACACACACTAGCTAGCACAACTTTGGTCAATGTTGAGCAATACTGGGCAAAGTTCAGCAATGTTGGTTAACATTGAGCAATGTTGGACAAGCTTGGTCAAAGTTGGGCATAGCTGAACAAAAGTCAACATGCTCATATTTGCTCTACTGGCCCTTAAGCAGTCTGGTCTGCTCAGTATGAAAACATAAATCAGTGACAGGCCTCAAACCCAGGATACTGTGTACTACAGTCATAGTACAAAACCATGACAGTATTTCACTGGTCAGCCTGTATGAAGAAATGTTGATAAGTCTATGCAAAGTATCTCATGGAAACCCTGCAGGCACAGCATAATCCCTGTTGAGTTATGACACAAAGGTGAGCCCTGCAGTGAAAATAGAAACTGATTTTCAACACACATATAGTATACATGTTAATATTGGTCATGTTCACACACATTAACAAATGTAGTGGACTTCAGACAGCAACATACTGAAAGGTCACACTGGGCATGCTCACACACTTGAATAAATGAGACAAATGTCAGGCAACAAAACACTGAAAGGCCAAACTGGGCATGCTCACACACTTAGGCCATGTCTGAGTAAAGCAGTGGGCCACACATATCCGGCAGTTGCATGTGTTAACCCAGGAACCTCTCACTATTCACCAATCTGCCTTGTGTGTACAGTTATATGACAACAGACACATATATAATATATTGGAACCCTGTCATAATCAAATATGTTCTGCAGATACTCAGGTTGTTCATAGAAAGTGAGAAAGCAAAGAAGATAAAAAACCTGCAATCAGTATCATCAATAAACAATGTGCACTCCGAACATTATCATAGGTTCATAGGATGATACTAGGCTATCTGCCCTAGGGCATTTATAAGCCTAGCCAGAGTGTGTTTGGCTCTCGCAACCCTGTTAGATTAGTAGACTGTGCCTGTGAATAGTAGGTCACATAAGATAGCCCTGTTATGTTTAGTTTATTGTGCCTCTGTCTAGCAGGGACCCAGAAGAGATCCCAGGGGTAAACATACGATCACCCATCCACTCGTCAAGATTTCTCCTGTAGAGGATTAGTGAGGGGCTCTGCCTATGCGGGACTGGGATCTCATTCCAGAGTGACGGGAGCCTCTGGGATATGAATCTGTCCCTCCTGCATGTCCTATTAATATCTGTGCTGAGGTTTAAGTCCCTGGAGCGTGTAGCTCTAAGGGATTTGGATATCCTGAGGTGGAGCATGTCCATTAATTCTGGGTTGGACATGGCTTTAAACATCAGGCACAGATCGCATCCGAGTAGGCGGTAAGCGACTGAGTAGAGCTGGAGTTACTTTAGCCAAACTGCGCAGGGCATCTGTGTGAGTCCCTAGATCCACTTGGTGAGGTACTTTTGTGGCCATTACAGTTGCTGCAGGTGTCGGGTAAGGTACATCCCAAATGGGGAATTGTATCCAGTCATGGGCCTGATGAGTATAGGGGCACAATGACCTCACTTGATCTAGATGTGAAACCTTTTGGGATAAGGTGGGCTATATAGAAGGTCTGTCTAACCACTTTGGCAATGAGATTGTCAAAGACGAGATTACTATCTACTCGGGTCCCCAAATCCCTAATAACGTCTTCCGTACTTAATGGATTACCACCTATGTGGTAATGTGTGGGCACTTCATTATTCCCAAAGGGGATGACTATGCATTTAATGGCATTTAGCTGTAGGCCATGGCTCTGGCACCAGTTATCCATCTCTGTGAGACCCTTTTGGAGGATGCTTCTGCCAGCTGGAGAGTCGATTATGGCACCCAGTTTGCAGTCATCTGCGAACTTGGTCAGCCATATTCCTCCTGTGTTAGCCTGTATGTCAGAGAAATATATACTGAACAAGACAGGTCCCAGGACTGAGCCTTGTGGGACGCCACGTGTAACTGGTGTAGAGTCAGACATGGCACCTGCAATACTGACCATGTGGGTGCTATCTCTGATCCAGTTAGCAATCCATCTTGTGACATATGTGTTGATATCTAAGCTGGTGAGCTTATTTATGATGCCCGAGTGGGGTATTGTGTCGAAGGGTTTTGCGAGGTCCAGGTAGGCTGTGTGGACTACATTCCCCATGCCTATGGACCTGGTAACTGTTTAAAGAAGTCGACCAGGTTCAAGAGGCAAGATCTGCCCTCAACAAAGCTGAATTGGGTAGGATCCAGTGTCTGTAGGTTCCCAATGTCTTTGTGTATGAGTTCCATGATGATACCCTCCATAGCTTTGCAGACCAGGCTAGTTAGGCTTATAGGGCGATAGTGTCCGGGGTCCATTGTGGCACCACATTTGTGGAGCGGGACCGCTGTTGCTGTACGCCATTCCTTGGGTACATATCCTGTAGTAAGTTTGATACTGAACAGTGACTTAATGTGAGGGTTACGTTCTTCATGAACCTTGTGTAAGACGCAGGCCGGGAAACTGTCCGGTCCCATTTATGCTGTGTTGTCTGCTTTGGAGAGAGCAGCTCTTACCTGTTCACCTGTGATGTCAGGGAGGCTACACTCTGTTGGGATGGACATTTGCTCTTTAGGGGGGATGGGGGGGGCATTTGCACTGAACCTGTTTGCCAGGATGTTGGTAATGTCTGTGGGTTCATTCTATGTTTTGTCATTTTGCAGTAACTCACAGCATATCTGGGAGTTGCCACCCAGGTTCCTGACATAACTAAAGAAGGCCTTGTGATTGTCTTTAGTGTCTGGTGCAATTTTCCTTTCGAAGCGGGCCTTAGATGAATTCATGAGTGATCGTAGCTTCTTGCTAGTACTGATCAGAGATGCCTTCCCTTTTTGGGATTGTGCTCTATCATGTAGTAGCCTCCTCCTTTCATTGTATAGCTTATTTATGGCTGGGGTCCACCAGACAGGTCCCCTGCCTTTGGAGGAGTGAGTCTTGTTTTTGTTTGGGATAGCACGATCCATGCATTCCAATAGGTGTCCATAGAATGCGTTTGTAAAGGATTCAGTGGTCTGAGCCGTATTTACCACTGTCCCAGGGTCTTCTAAGGATACCACCTCGGTTTGGAGAAGTGTGATGTTTGCTTTTGAGAAGTTCTTCACCGAGATTATCTAGGATGGGAGTGGGGACGGGATATGGATGTCCAGTGAGATAAATGCATGGTCTGACCTTACCAATGAGGGGTATACCTCTGGATGTGGAACATAGAGTCCCCATGCTGGTGATGATCAGGTCCAATATGTTTTCCCCTCTCGTGGGTGTGGTGACCAGTTGTGCCATAGCATTTGAGTTCATAAATTCTAGCAACTGTTGGGAGAGGATGTTGGGGCTTGAGTAGTATTCCCAGTCAATGTTTGGGTAGTTGAAGTCATCCAATATAATGGTGTTTGGAGAGACCTTCATATTCTCCAGTGTTCTCAGGAAAGCCGAGTGGGGTTCCTGAGTTTGGGAGGGTGGTCTGTAGCAGGCTACTAACTGAAAGGCAGTTTTGCCCACTGTCAGTTGCACATGTATGGTCTCCGATGCTTCGTGCAGTGCTACTAACCTGGAGGTGTGTGTATCTGTGATGTATATGGATACTCCCCCTATTTTTGTTGGTCGGTCCGAGTCTTGTGGCCGAAAAGCATGGTATGAAGTATAACCTGGTAGTGCTGGGGTGCTTTCAGGAGCCTGAACCAGGTGTCTGTTACTGCACAGATATCGACATTCTCCATACTGAGTAGAGTCCTGAGTGCGTTCATTTTGAGGTTTAGACATCTGGTGTTGAGCAGCATTACCCTTAGTTTCTTTTACCTTGTATTGTCTATGGAGGTGGGTTTGTCCTTTGAGCCTTGCCTAAAAAAGGCACTATGGGGGTGGCAAGAACCTTAGCCAGTATTCGAAAGTCAAGGGGTGACAGGTGCAAGCCGTCCCTAGCGAAGCTACGTGGCATGTCGAGCATGTCATCCCAGGCTGACAGACACTGGATCCCCTTTGAATGACACCAATACGTTAGCCAACTGTTAAAATTGATCAGTTTGTCTGTATACTGTGCCATAATTCTTGGTGAGGTAAGATGCTACACAAGGTCAGGGTCATACTGGCCTGGGCTACATGACCAGAGAGCTCCTCTATGTCTCTTGTCATGTAGTCCAGGGAGGAACATCTGAGGTCATTCACACCAGCATGGACAATGATGGAGCCATATTTGTACTTGCTTTGGAGTGACCTGAGTGCATGTGTTATGTTGCGGATCCTGGCACCTGACAGACAGCTCAAAGTGACCTTCTCCTTGTTCATCCTGGTGAGTGGGATGTCAGTGTGTCTGACAATTGAGTCACCTATTACAAGTGTATTAGGTGTGTTGCTTAGCCCTAAGGGCAGTGACTGTGTGGCACACTGACTTTGTGAACTATGTGATATGTGGGTATTGTTGTGGGGTAGCAGTTGTTTGGGTGTCTGCTTTGGAGGTCTCTGCTGCTTAGGCAGATTTTATTTAGAGCCTCCAAGTATGTTTTTGTGTGGTAATGTATTTTGTTTGCTGTCGCTATAGGTCTATATGAGACTGGATTTGTGGTGTGTGTGGTTATCTTCACCACATGATAGTCTGTGCCAGTCATGGGTCAAGAGAGCTCAGCCTCCTGTTTGTCTATATAGTTGCATCTCTCACATATATATGAGTTTGATGGGAGAAGGAGAGGGTTGTCTGTGTACATAAGGCAGTTGTAACATTGCCTCAAAATTCCCATATTCACCAGCTGGACTGGAGAGTACACACAAAACCGACCTTTGGACATGCCAGGATATTATGATGAAATACTCTGTTGACTGATCAAAAAGGATCAGTAGGGTGTTAAGTGTGTAAAAGAGTATAACAGGGGTTTAGTGCTCAGGTTTGTCTGTGTTTTGGAAAGATTATCTGCGAAGGAGTCCAGACAGAACCATGACACTTCCTTCAGCTATGTCATAAATAGCAATGTGCACTCATATATGTCCTGAGTCAGGGCCAACTGTACCTGACTGACAATGCTGACATCCTGTCAGACAGGCCCATACATACATACATACCCACCTCCCACTGACAAAAGGCCCTATCATCATACCAGGAGATATCACATGTAGAATGGGTAAACAGCTCCTTCCAAAGCCAAAAACATGGCATCAGTTGGATTACATTGTTTCCCTATATGTGTCATAAGTGAACTGCAGAAAAAACAGACCCTGCACCTGAACAGTCTGTTGAGCCTCACCCTCTCTACAGGATCTGAAACTGTTGAATGGGTTACAGCAACATATGGCACACCCCACAAGTGTTGGTGCACAACAGACCATGGGAACTATAGTCCTATAAGCCTATGAAGTCTGATCTGCAAGGCCATGGAGTCCATCATGATTGAAGTCATAAACAGAGCTATTGGATGCCGACAAAGACACAACCCTACCAACTTTGGTATGTTCATGGTCAGATCCTGGTTCCCAAACCTGCTAGACTGTTTGCAAAGCAGCCACTCAGGACATACATCACTGAAAGGATCTACACACATCCCACATAGACTTTGAATAGCCCTTTATCAACATCCCAGACACATGTCATATCCACAAAATCAACAATCTGTGCATAAATATGTATTGTCATATGAAGGAATGGCAATTTGTCCACAGATCACACAAGCTAAGAATTGTGGAGTCCTGTTCAAGCTGTTAACACCTGCTGTCCCACATGGTTCATTCCTGGGATTGCATAAAACAAAGTGCACACACATTACCATGTCCAGTCTGATGATGTCAGCATCCTACAGATATAGCAGGAGAAAATAAACCACCCACTAAAGCATATAGCGCATCATGTTAATGTGCATCTCTCTAGTATCATAACATAGGTAGGAGTTTGAATCCTGCCATTGCTGTGTGTGTGGGGGTGAATATGTGTGATTTCCCTTGAGAAAAGTGCCCTTTTTGGAGACTGGGAAAACACATTAAAAGAGGTAAATTCCCCATTGGCAAGTCTGACGATGTCAGTATCCCACAAATACAGCAGTGGAAACTAAATCACCCAGTAAGTATTAATGTGTACCTCTCTAGAATCATAACATAGTTAGGAAGGGGTTTTGAATCCTGCAATTTCTGAGTGTGTGTGTGATTACCTTTGAGAGAAGTTCCTTTTTTGGAGACTAGGAAAACACTTTAAAAGAGGTAAATTCCTGTTTGGCAAGTCTGATGATGACAGTATCCCACAAATACAGCAGTAGAAATGACAACTCCTAATAAACCATATAGTGCATTGTGGTAGTGTGTACCTCTGTAGAATCATAACATAGGTAGGTAGAGGTTTGAATCCTGCAATTGCTGAGTGTGGGGGGAGGGTATATGTGTGCATTTTCCTTTGAGAGGAGTTCCCTTTTTGGAGATGAGGAAAACACATTAAAAGAGGTAAATTCTTCTTTGGCATGTTGGATGATGACAGTATCCCACAAATACAGCAGTGGAAATGAAAACTCCCAATAAAGCATATAGCGCATTGTGTTAATGCATATCACTTTAGTATCATACCTTAGTTAGGGGTTTGAATCCTGCAATTGCTGAGTGCGTGACACTGGTCAATGTGTTGTGGGTTTTGCTTTTACTACTGTATGACATATCAGTAAAACAACAGTATGTGCATTGCACACTTCAGGTATCTGTGTGGCAAATACATATATGTACATGTGAGCTCAATTGGTATCTGTGTGGCAAATACATATACGTACATGTGACCTCAATTAGTTCATAGGTGTGAAGCCTGCTTTCTACACAAATACATCTGTTACCATTGACAGTTTGTGCTGCTGCTTCTCAGACCTTAGGTCACATATGTATGTATGTGACAAGGCCAGCCACTGTAGTGATCTGTGGCCTAGGTCATCTGTGTCACACACACCCATGACAGTTTCTATAGAATAGTGTGAGTGAGGGTTCATGCCTGGGGTATATTTCAGACATGTTCAAACACAACACAGTCTGTCAATAATGGGCATTCATTATAGGTGTACAACAACTCCGTGGATATGCATACAGACCCCTTATTGCTTATGTGATACACTGAGGGACATCAGAATACCTTTGGAAATGTGAATACCAAAGGACAGATGACATAACATGTGGCTGTATGTACACATAGGTACCTTTGCTATATGTTGTGGGCTACTACTAATGTGGTACTGTCAGGATACTATGTATAGTAAATGTGGATGACTATGCTATAGTTGGCTTATAGCTTTACAGCATGGGTTGGTCAACAGGTCTCTGTCTGTATGATACCCTTGTGGAAGATAAGTGTCTCATCCAGAGAATGCATTGTAGGCCATTGTATGCATTACCAGATGTGGAAGGACATATCCCTAGTGTGTTTGCTTGTACCTAGGATGGCTACATGCCAAACAGGAGTGGTCCCAGGAATGGGTGGTGGTCAATACCACTGGTTACTGGTATAGTATAGTACCAGAAGGATTCAAATGCTACTGTGTATCCTACATTTGTGTGTCAGTTGTCAAGACATCATCTAACGATTGGTTAAAGTCAGGCTATTGAGGTTATGTATACTACCAGAATGCAAACCAATGACCGATATTAACAGTATCACCCACAGCATAGTGTCAAACCATGTCATACACACATGTGTACCCAAGTTGTAACATATGTGTAGTAAAATGCATACTGGCCACCAATAGGAAATATGAAGTGTTAACACTGTGTAATACAGGGCATGTCACCCTTCCCATGTGTCCACTATGCACGTACATGCAGACAGTTCACCTCCACCATGTTCACAAATGTACACCTGAAAATCTGTACTGCACACATCACACACGTACCGTCCACTCAACAACACATGCTGCTAGTACCACACACATCAGCTAAGTGGCACATGGGCGGACAATATATTTTTGGAATTAACACTGGTGTAAACAATACTACATTGATAATCATAGCTTTAATGCATCATGCCTGCTCAGATATACCTACAAGGATATCATTACACTTTACTGTTGACAACATGCTAACATTGCTACACTGCTCTTAGGTCACCCTTTGCATCAGCACCATGTTAGCCTGTTCCTGCATCAATGTCACAGATGACAGGTGGCACAGTTTCATCATATGCACAGGGTGTGTTGGTTTGCCAGAGCCCAACAATGACCCATCCAATCAACGTGTGTGTGTGTGTGTGTGTGTGTGTGTGTGTGTGTGTGTGTGTGTGTGTGTGTGTGTGTGTGTGTGTGTGAGGGACAACAGTACAGCATGGGTCAATGTTGATGTTATGTGTGTGTGTATGTCTTAGCCCTAGGTGTTTGGTTTATGTGTGTGTGTCTGCATGCACAATGTTCCACCTTGTGGTTGCCAAATACGGGAGGTTGTGGGGTAGCCACAGACTGTACCTGCCAGGCTGTACAGATCACTGTCTCCGGCCATGGACACAGTACCTGTGCCTGGCAGGGGTGCTACGGACAGTATCAGGTACTAAGCCAGACTGGGTACTATCGTCAGAGGCAGAGGGATGTCGACTGGACCCATGTCCCTGCTGGGACTGACCAGAGCCACGTGCATGTGGTCATCTAGGATGGTCTATTGACAGCCCAGCTCCAACATTGCTGGGGCTGGTACTGCCACTATGTGAGCAGCTCAGACTTGTGTGTCGTCCATGACGACTGCCAGCTGATGATGTTGCTGGCATATGTCCACGTCGACATCTCTGCCATCCTGTACTGTCCTGGCACATGGACATTACATTGCGGAGGACATCTAGTGTCTCCCCCCAACGTCTATCAATGACCTCGGTGTAATTACGGATGGCACCGGCAAGGTCACGGATACTGTCATTGATAGCAGTGTTATGAGCCCTCTGCGCCCTTAGTCCCTGCCTGGTGTACCATTCCATACATATCTGTGCCTGCATTACAGCCTGGAACATACCTGAGGTTGTGAGACCTGTGGGGGCACGTCTGCCAGGGGCATTATGACCAGCAGTGCTCCCACGAGAACCCCTGGACATATGCCTATGTGGTACCATTCCAGGTGTCTGGGTATGGCTGCTGTGTGGGGTTGCATGTGCCATAGATACCACAGTATCCTGGTCAACGCCTACTGTATGCTGTTCCTCAGCTAAGGCCATTGGTGTTGAGGGATGTATTGGCAGTATGAATGTGCACATAGATATGGTGGAAAGCTGTGTACTGTCGACTGGTGTACCAACGACAGACCCTGTCAAACCTGCCTGTGCCACAACACATGTATCATCATGTCCACTATTTGTGGCAGTGACTTCAAGTTCCCTGTTGCACTCATCCAACAAAACCTCAGCACCTGTGAGAGGAAGACAGAAAAGACACTTTACAATCTGTACAGGATGTTAGTAAACATGAACACATGCACACATGCACACATGCACACATGAACACATGAACAGATGCACACATGCACACATGCACACATAAACACATGAACACATGCACACATGCACACATGAACACATGAACAAATGCACACATGCACCCATGAACACATGCACACATGAACACATGCACACATGCACACATGAACACATGCACACATGCACACAAATACACTACTCAGTCAAGTTCATAGGTTCACAGGTTCATACTAGGCTATCTGCCCTGGGGCAATTATAAGCCTAGCCCGATTTTGTATGGCTTATGCCACCCCTTGATTTGAGTATACTGTGCCCTTTTTAAGGTTTAGTTTACTGTGCCTCTGTCTAATAGTGACACGGGAGTAATCCCTGGGACAAACCTACGATCCCCCATCCCACCTATTGAGATTCTTCTTGAAGAGATTCAGTGAGGTGCTCTGCCTCACATGAACTGGAATTCTATTCCAGAGCGAAGGGAGCCTCTGGGTTATGAACCTGTCCCTCCAGCAATTTCTATTTATTTCTGTGCTGAGGTTCAAGTCCCTCGAGCTTGTGGCTCTAAGGGATTTAGATTTACCAAGGTGGAGCATGTCCATTAATTCTGGATTTGACATAGCTTTGTATGTCAGGCATAGATCTAGGTGGTATGCAACTGAGTAGAGCTGGAGTTTTTTTAACCGAGCAGCATATGGCATCTGTTTGAAACCCTTGATCCTCTTGGTGAGATACTTTTGGGGTCTTTCTAATTGCTGCAGGTGTCGGGTAAGGTACATCCCAAAAGGGGCATTGTATTCTATGATGGGCCTGATGAGGGATGAATAAAGGTTCACGATTACCTCTCTTGATCTAGAAGTGAAACCCTTCGTGATGAGGTGGGCTATGTAGAAGGTCTTTCTAACCACTTTGGCAATGTGGTTTTCAAAGGAGAGATTGCTATCAACTTGGGTCCCCAGGTCCCTAATAACTTTCTCTGTACTTAATGGGTTTCTGCCTATGTGGTAATTTGTGGGCACATTGTTTTTGCCAAAGGGTATGACTATACATTTTTGGCATTTAGCTTTAAACCATGGCGCTGGCACCAGATATCTGTCTCTGTGAGACCTTTTTGAAGGATGTTTGTGTCAGCTGGAGAGTCGATTATGGCGCCCAGTTTGCAGTCATCTGCGAACTTGGTGAGCCATAGTCCTCCCACGTTTGCCTGTACCTCGGAAAAGTATATACCGAACAAGAGTGGTCCCAGGACAGAACCCTGTGGGATGCCACTTGTGACTGGTTTCGAGTCTGACATGGCTCCAGCAACTCTCACTCTGTGGATTCTGTCTTTGAGCCAGTTTGCGACCCATCTTGTGACATAGGGGTTTATATTTAAGCTGGATAGCTTATCTATGATGCCCGAGTGGGGTATTGTGTCAAATGCCTTTGCAAGGTCCAGATAGGCTGTGTGGACTACCTTCCCTTCATCTATGGCTTTGGTGACTGTTTTGAAGAAGTCAACCAGGTTCAAAAGGCAGGATCTGCCCTTGACAAAGCCGAACTGGGTAGGATCTAGTGTCTGTAGGTCCCCAATGTCTTTGTTTATGAGCTCCATGATGATCCTCTCCATAGCCTTGCAGACTAAGCTAGTCAGGCTTATGGGGCGATAGTTTCTAGGGTCTGTAGAGGCTCCACCTTTGTGGAGTGGGACCACTGTTGCTGTACACCATTCTGTGGGCACATATCCTGTAGTGAGGCTGAGATTGTATAGCTGTTTTATTTGAGGAATTAGTTCCTCTTGGAGTTCATGTAGGACGCAACCTGGGACGCCATCTGGTCCCATGGAAGCAGTGTTTTTTGCTTTGGAGAGGGCAGCCTTCACCTGAGCATCAGAGATGTTTGGGAGGCAGCCCTCTGCTGGGATAGATACTTGCTCTTTTGGGGGTGGGGTGGAGAAGTTTGCACTGAACCTGTCTGCCAGGATATTGGCGATGTCTGTGGGTTCAGTGTATTTTTTGTCGTTTAGAACCAACTCAGAACAAGTCTCAGAGTTTCATCCCAGGTTCCTAACATAACTGAAAAAAGCCTTATGATTGTCTTTGATGTCCTGTGCAATTTTTCTCTCGAAGCTGGCCTTGGAGGATTTTATGAGGGATCGTAATTTTTTGCTAGTACTGATTAGAGATGCCTTCCCTATTAGGGATTTTGCTCTGTCATGTAGTAGCTTCCTCCTTCTGTTGTACAGTTTATTTATGGCAGGGGTCCACCAGACTGGACGCCTGCCTTTGGATGATTGGGTCTTGGTTTTGTTTGGGATAGCATGATCCATGCATTCCTGGAGATGTCTGTAGAATGCGTTTATATAGGATTCTGCAGTTTGGGCCGTAGTTTCCACTGGCCCTGGGGCCTTGAAGGATTCCACTTCGGTTTTGAGAAGTGAGAAGTTCGCTTTGAGAAGTTTTTCACTGAGGTTTTCTGGGCTGGGGGTGGGTCGGGATGTGGACATCCAGTGAAATTAATTCATGGTCTGATCTTACCAATGAGGGATATACTTCTGGTGTGGAGCATAGAGTCCCCATGTTGGTAATGATCAGGTCTAGTATGTTGTCCCCTCTTGTGGGAGTGGTGACTAGTTGTTCCATAGCATTTGAGTTTATAATTTCCAGGAACCTTTGGGCTAAGGTGCTGGGGCTTGAGTAGTGCTCCCAGTCAATGTTTGGGTAGTTGAAGTCGCCCAATATAATGGTGTTCGAGAGAGATCTTCATGTTCTCCAATGTTTTCAGGAAAGCCGAGTGGGATTCCTGACTTTGAGAGGGTGGTCTGTAGGATGCTATAAACTGAAAAGCAGTCTTGCCCACTGTTAGTTGCACATGGATGGTCTCCGATACTTCGTGCAATGCCACTAACCTGGAGGTGTGGATATCCTTGATAAATATGGAAACTTCCCCTCCTTTTGTGGTTCGGTCCTGGTTTTGGGGCCGAAAAGCATGATATGAGGTATAGCCTGGTAGTGCTGGGGTGCTCTCTGGAGCCTTGAACCAGGTTTCTGTCACTGAACAGATATCGATGTTCTCCTTACTGAGGAGAGCTTCGAGTGCGTGCATCTTGAGGTTAAGAACTCTGGTGTTAAGCAGCATTACCCTTAGTTTCTTGTTCCTTGTGCTGTCTATGGGGGTGGGTTTGACTTTTGAGCCTTGCCTAAAAAAGGCACTATGGGGGTGGCAAGAGCCTTTGCCAATATCCGAAAGCCCAGTGGTGACAGGTGCAAGCCGTCCCTAGCTACAGACACCAACAGGTGTCTACATATGCCATGTGTATCATATTAACACTTACTGCATATGACACACACACACACCAACAGCAATACAGAACATACTCATTAGTGGTTGATGGTGGAGTACAGTATCACAAGCCAAAGAGTCCTATCACACGTGTCAGCATGCAGGATATGTGTTGCTCAACAGCATGCAGTGTGAGTGTAGAGAGTCCTTGGTGATAACAGTATACATGTTTTTGATGCAGGTTTGTTGTTCAATGATTGGCCTCACCCTGGAACACAATGTGTACATGGACACAACATTGCTGTGCAAGTATAAAATACTTTCCAATGTCCTGTGCACCATCACTCACAGGTATACATACCATGGCCGGATGCACACAACTGTCAGGTGTATAGCAATGAATGCTATGTGTAGTACTGTATTTACTGTAACTGGATGTAGTGTAGTACCATGAGCCATCATCAGGCAACATCATGTGGTCACTCAAGGCCAGTAATGTGTGCCACTCTGGCAACTATCTTGCTGTGCCTGACCTGCACCACTTTGGCTACATTAACCATTTCACAGGCAGTTGTTACATGGGTATGTAAGGTATTCAATAGTGAGCATTGCCTAACATGAATGTGTTGTGTGTTGAAGCGTGTCGCACCACCCCATGATAGGCCTCTACCCCTCAGGTATAGTATGTGTGCTGTGTTGATGACATTTGGGATACTGGAGTCTGACCTTACAGCAGGTGTTTACATATGCCATGTGTATCATATTAACACTTACTGCATATGACAAAGTGGTGTATGTTGTGTGCATGTGTATTGACTCTGCCTATACAATGTCCACTACAGTGTACCACAATTGGTTGGGATGCTCTGTGTATTGCATGTGTTTGAGGAAGCTATTCATGTCACTGGGATGTGCATAGTCCCACAGAGAACATGCAGAGCATGCATTATGTGTAGGTGTTTTACATGTGTATATGGCCTACAACCCTCCTATGACATGCACATGTTATATGCTATATTAAATGAAGAACACTCACCAGCATGGGTCTGCTGTCTTGCTATCACACCAGAGGGACCTACAAGGATATGAGACAGTTTGTCAGTGTCAACAACTATGGCATTGCTGCTGTGAATTTGCAATTTTACAGTAGTACAACAGGTGACAGTCGCAGGCATACAGATTATGTACCAAATTATCAGTATTGCATGACACCAGGCTCCACATCTTCTAAATACACAGTACATATCTGATAAATGCATGTTCTAACAATCGAGCTAACAGTAGTCTACAGATATGCCATGTTACCTGCACGCTCTGAGTCGACATGCTGGGTGACTCCGGCCTCCATGATGACACAAGTCTGTTGTAGTGGTTGGCCAGGAGCCACCATGCTGAGGAGCAGCTTTTCCACTCTGGCGAGGCTGTTAGTAGATACACACTTTTAATACCACATATCACTGCTCAGCCCACAACTGCCTGACAGTGCCTGGCACATACTATATACCAAACCATGTTCTGCACAGCAACAAAGTGAAACCAGTATGTAAGACTACACAACAGTACATGGTACACTGTATGTGACACAATGCACCACCTAGCCACAGGAGGTATATATAAAGCTAATGCATACAGACATTTGTCATCCATTGAAATGAATATAAAGTACAGTTATAGTACTACCAGTACACCACGCTATTTGTTGATAGCAAACCCCTCAGTAACATATGTGTACATTCATCAATATAGGTGGCATACTGCTGTACTACACTATACATGTTGCTAGATATGCACTTATATCCTGTGACACACATACCACTGAGGCCAGGTTACAGGCATACCCACACACAC
Organism: Protopterus annectens; assembly: GCF_019279795.1. Classification (NCBI taxonomy): domain Eukaryota; kingdom Metazoa; phylum Chordata; order Ceratodontiformes; family Protopteridae; genus Protopterus; species Protopterus annectens. The sequence continues at coordinate 1,448,422,864 of NC_056731.1, read as the reverse complement.
ATCAGACATACCTACAAGACACAAAGGTATGGCAACCCAGATGAGTTTTACCTGTGTACCATACAGTACTGTGTGTCAGCACTTACAAAACCTTATGCCTGAGGTATGTAATGTGTGAGGACTACAGGTAACAAACAAAACAGTGTTTCCAAGCAATGTGGCTATACACCATACTGTGCTGTTTAGGCCTACAGCTTCAGGTAGTACTACAGTTTATACGGGATTTGTATTAACTAGTGTTAACAATCAATAAGCATACATGTACTGCTTTAGCCTACAATGGCACACTCCAGTCAACACCATGGGACTACGTCACACCGTATGCCATACTGCTTTTCCTGCCTAGCAATAGCATACATATGTTGTGCTGGGATCAGAGCTACAACACTACATACCATGATATAAACAGTTTCCCACTAGGCTATCACACATATACACAACTTTGACACATTCACCTACACATTCACCATCACACTCAGTCAACCTTACATAGCAAGTAATGCAACAAGTACATGCATGTGTGTATCGGGTCCTAGGTAGCTAATAGGCTATTAGCTGTAGGGCCTATGGAAGCCTAGCCATTTGGTACCCTGCCCTTCAACACCCATGTAATTTAGGTTCATGTGCCCCTGTCATGCAGAGCCACAGAGGTGATTCCCGGGTTGTATTTCCTATCTCAAATCCAATCATCATGATTATTCATGACAACTGCTAATGAGGACCTTTATTTGCTATTGATAGGTACTTAGTTCCAGAGTATGGTATGTGTCTGAGATGATAATGTACCACTCCAGCATGTTCTGCTTTTTGACGTTACAAGGTTTAGATCAGTACAGTGTGTAGTTTGCATGGATTTTAATCTGTTTATATGGAGCATGTCCAACACCTGTGGGTTTGGCATAGCATTCTATGTTAGGCAGAGGTTGTCTCTGGGTAGGTGGTATGTGACACAGTGTAGCTGTGGTTTTGTAAGACAGTCTGCATAGGGCATCTGTTTGAGTCTGGTAATACTCTTTGTGAGGTATGTGTCTGTCATCTACAGTGGCTGTAGATGTCTTCTGAGGTACATACCAACAGGGCCATTGTACTCTATGATGGGTTTTATGACTGATGAGTAGAGTGGAACACTGACCTCTTTTTCCATGGATGACACACCTTTTCTGATGACATGTGGACCGTACACAGTTTACATGACAAGTGTGGCACTGTGATTATCAAAAGGGACACTACTGTCCACCTGTGTCCAGTGGTCTCTTATCACACTTTTGGTGTTGAGTAGACTACCACCTATGTGGTAGTTCATGGGTGCAGGGTTTTTAACAAAATGGATGGCAATACGTTTACAACATTGAGCTTGAGCGTACATATGAACATCCATTGGTGTACATATAGATATACATATAGGCACATATACAGTCCACCTTTCATGGTGGGAATATCAATTATGCAAAGGTTGAGAGGAATACAGTTATGTAATAATATTGCACAGTCTTGTGCAGAATGCATGGAAGGTGTTCTCAGCCCATGTATCTTTAGCAGGACCCCCTGTCTGGAAGACTAAAAACCTAAAAAAAATCATACCCACAGCGTTTAAACACCACATGTCATATGCCAGCACTGTATGCTGTCTTGTTTGCCGCACACTACAACCTACATATAAATATGCAAATAACAACCTGCACCAACATATAAATGTCCACCCTTCACAAACAGTTGCAGTATGTCCCTTGCTCTATGCACATGTTAAGATGCTAATATATCGGACACATAAATATCTCTCCATATGTGTGTGCCATACACACACAAGGTCCACACTCTTGTAAGTCCGTACACCTCACGGATGACCTGTTGGGCCTTGCTACAACATGGACAGTTGTCACATGTGTGCATACAGTAATAGTACAGGGAGTATATATAGGTGCAAATGCTACATTACTATACTAGCCTGGTACAGCAGTTGCCAATGCTAAGCTACACATTATATGACTATCATGCATGTCTTACTCTGTCACATCCAAGTTTATATAGGTTTTTCCACTACTCCCCCAAACTGCCATTATCCACAGTACTGTACAGAACATAGATAACACGATCAGATGTTTGACATATAATGCTGAGCTACATATGTCACAGTTATGTCCCACTGCACACAGCTACACACTAATTTGTCCATGGCAGTAGTTATGCATGGCATCAGTGCATACATACCTACTGCTGCCACATATGCATGTTTCAGAGTATGCACAGTACTATTCATAAACATCTACTACTTGCCGGTAACTACATATCTGTTACATACCTGATTGTCACTTTCAGGTCTGTCTGTGTATGCTTTGACAACTTTTTTTTTAATTTTTTTTATTAATTAAGTAAGGTTTTTTTACTTAAGTTTTATTTTTGGTTATTAATTATTTTTTTTTCTTAATTAATATTTTTGGTTAGTAATTAAGTATATATTTTTTACTTAATTAAATATTATTTTATTAAGTAATATTTTTTTACTCACTAATCTCCAGGAGTTATATAGTCTCTGACACATGCAATGTAATGATTGCATGTGGGGATAGCAAGTACACTCTGCTTTTATAGGTATCTGCGCATGTGCATGTGATGCCCTCTGCACCAATTGGTTCCCAGCATTTGGTAAATGCATACAGCCTGCTGTGTGGTAATTGCAGTACTCACTGTCATATCAACCCAGTGCTATAAATTGCTAAGGTATGTAGGCATAGCCCTTTCAGATTTCCAGAGTGGGGCCCATGCTTGTTTGCTGTGGACACTGTTGTGTAAGTCAGAAGGTTGGAATACATCTTATATCTGAAGCTAGAGGTGTAGACAGTGATGTACATGTTGTACTCAGACCTGACTGTTGCTACTTCCAGTGCAGAGCTATCAGTGTAGAGTTTAACTCACCCCTAAAAATACTTACACAAGATATATGTGACTATGTAGTTTCTTTTCTACTCATATAATTAACTGCCATACAAAAGTAGTTATTGAGAAGTATTCTTTTGGCACATGAACTATTTGTGAACTGTTATACTGTGAATATTAATGTACTCACTTCTGCAGGGTTTGTGTTTTTTTATTGTTGACATTAGCACAGGGTTTTCAGGACAACTGGACAATTCCAGTACTGAGTATGCCTAGCTACATCCTTGGTAGACCCTAAACACACAAGTATATTTTAATTGTGGGGGGGGGGGGCGCTGACATACAGAGAGCATTATGTATTATTGTGTGAATGTTATCTTACTGGACTTAAAGGATTGGTGTGTACCTGTTAGTTTATCAAGGCTGGTGGTCTGTCTGCATAGTTCCCAACTGTGAACCTGTCCAGATGGTAGCTAGATGTTACACTGTTATTCTTTGTCTGTGCAACCCACAGGTGTTTTCAGCACTGGTACAATGGCATTGTTACAGTCAGTTGCTACCAGTACATGGCTACATCCTTTGGTATTTCTGTGTTGTACTCCTACATAAGGGTATGCTTGTGGAAGTCCTACCAAGGCTATTTGCAGAGTGTGTAACAGCAGAATAGCTGATATGCCTGTGTGTTTGTCCTTCTGCCAGGCCTATGAAACACTCAGATACATCTCTGCATGGAGTCAGGGATAGGTAGTTAAAAGTATGGTACACCTTACACATTATTGAGACAGTAAGTGTAGACTTGAGTGAAGCAGTGCATATGGATTAGTACACCTTTTATGAAGTACAAGCGGTGTCTACTGTTATTATTGTCAGTATTCATTGTGTAATACCCCACCTTTCTGACTGACATCAGTACTTTTCAGAGGGATTCAGAGGGACACAGCTAAAATATGTTTCACAGTCAGGGACATCCCTGAAAAGTAGTCACAGTTAGGAAGTATGGCCTTTGCCCTAATCAGATATGCCAGTGTTTGTCCTGCTATGATACTGTGTGGTGGTTGTAAAGTGCCTCTGTAACATTATTTGATGCTAGAATGGCTGCTTCTCATATCACACTCATGTAATGCAATTCCACAACAATTGCTGGTAAAGATTCACAGAACAAGCTTTGTTTTATGGCCTTCCTATTTTACCTTTACATTCACTCATTGTAATGCATGATATATTTATTTCAGCACCAAATTATTGTATATCTGCTGTGGCTTAGTGGTACTTCATGCAGTCTAGTGTGTCCAAGGTCTGGGGTTTGAGACTGACAGAGGTGTTTTATTTTGCTGCTGAGCTGAACAAGGGCCCTGACATACAGAGTGACTAAGGCACTTTTTAGCAGTTGTAAGTGGGTTTGCGTGGGTTTGCGTGATGCTTAGTGATGCTTAGCTAAGCGTACACATGTGCACACTTGCTCAAACCTGCTAACTACAGCTTAGAAGTGCTTACTCCCGCTAACCCCGACGCTAATTTCTTTGAAAGAAAAGAAAATGGGGAGATAGAAAAGTGGTGAAAAAGAGGGCACAAAGAGGGAAAGACAGGAGGAAAACAAGCTTGGGATGTGCAGGACGGGTGTAGGGAAGGTCCATAGCTGCCCATTTCTTTACCAGCAACAGCTGTGCATATGCAATAAATTTGGAGTGTAATTTGAAACCTTCCACCCATGGGAGAGAGGTGAGGACAACAAAGTATGTTGTACTGCCAATTATAATTATCAGTTTACATGTCCAGCGGACATGTGTGTGAAATGGAGCGGACATGTGTGTGAAATGGGCAGCTATGTATGGGGCGTAATTTTTATGTGGGTACAAATTGCCCTTTTTTTATTTTTCAGGTGAGAGTGGAAAGTGAGGTTGAGGGAGTAGGTATATCTGGGGAGGTAGGTTGGGGAGGTAAACAGACAAGACAAACAAGACGCATACAAGGGCAGTGTATGACACATGGGGTGGGTGAACACAATTGACGGGAATGGATGTTTGGTAATCACAAGCCCATGAGCCCACAGATGGTAACAGTGTAACTGAGATCCCCACCCATGGGCAGTCACCACTGCACCTTCACAGCCCCGAGGGTAGCTGTGCTGGGGGCTGCGTAGGATGGGCAGGCTCACCCATGTGATGCGTCACTCTTGCCTCGAGCTGCTGTAGGGGATCAGCGACTGAACACTGGATCTCCCTACGGACCACAACCCAGCCCCTTTGAAGGGTGACAGGTGGCCCTTCTCCACCCACGCTTGCATGGGGGGGATGAGCCCCATCCCCTGCAGTGCTTCCACCCGAAGGTGGCACAGGACCAATGGAGGAGGGGAGCCCAGGCTGGGCACCGGACCTGCTGGTGCCAGGTGCACTCGCCAGCTGAGGAGGGACATGTGGGTCTGCTGGGACCGGCCTTCCCATACGTTCTGTGATTAGGTATGTTTAGTTACAACATAAACAACAGCATTCCAAATTAGTTGTAACAGCATGCAGTAATATTCCCATTAACCCAACACACCAAGGTTCCAACAGTTGAACAGCAAGCATAACACATGCATATATTGAATGACAGTGGACATTCCAACAGCATGCAGAGATGATTGGTGGCAACAGGCCAGCATGATTGTGGTGTTTGAACAGGGCACATGCATCAAAGTGAATGCAGATATTTATAGAACAATAGGACATATGTCCCAACAAATGTTTTGAGATTACACATACCCATTGAGGTGTGGAATTGCATTGTTTATTTACATACAGTAGGGTGTAGAAAGAAACCTCAATTAACATCTTACAAGTACTTTTAGTCTACACTACATTCCTATTGACTGCAGGTGTATATCCCCTACATGTATTATTACACTTGCCAACATGCATTAGGTTGTGTAATGGGTTTGGCTACTTCTTTATATACCTGACCTATATCTGACATACTAACTGTCCAAGATGCAGATGTTACTGCTACATATTTATTGATTTTTATTTATATTTCTTTATCTACATATCTGGATGTGTTCACATGACATTTTCAGTTAAATTTGCACAGAACCCTACATTTCGTGTAGCACACTCACATTCCTGGGGAACAAATTAACAAGCTACTCATGTGCCAGATTTACTTATGCATGCCAGCCAGTAACTGACTGTTGAGGACTGTATATATGCTTCACAGCTACTGGCACTTCCGTCAACCACTTTAGATGGAACTGCCCAACTGTGGGTTGCCAATACTTATAAAAACAGTACTATTTGTATAATGCAAGGGTACAACAACATTTCAAAGTAAGTGACACAGACACACTCCAGGTTCTATACGTTTATTAATTACATTACACACTTTTCCACAGGCTCTCGCCTTTATTTCATATTACAGTGCATATGGAAGACATATTCAAGACATATTATACCTTTATTAATAGGTTAGAACACTCTTTTTCAGGCTCGCTCACTTATTTTATATGACAGTACATGCAGAGATATTATTCCGGACATATTTTACCTTTCTTAATGGGTTACTACACTCTTTTTCTGGCTCTCTGACTTATTTTATATAACAGCACATGCAGAGGAATTATTCAGGGCATTTTATGGCTGCATTATTGGGCTACAACACTTTCTTTCAGGCTCTCTCACCTATTTTATATAACAATACATGCAGAATAATTACTAACCTGCCTGGTGG